>NC_058128.1:315000-322500 GCF_914725855.1 Thunnus albacares | reverse complement strand
TGGAGGTTTTCTGCAGGAGAAATATGGACGCTCTGGATGGTTTCTGTTTATTGGACTTAAAGGGTTTTTAAATATATGAAATATAAATTTACTTTGCACATGTTCTTTGTTGGTGTTATGTATGTTGTTTGATAAAATAGAATTATCTTTCTATTGATTATGTATCTGAGACCTTCTATAGAGCTGCACTTTATATTTCAGAGTAAGATGTACTGTATTTTTTAAAGTAGCCTTCTGGAGCTTTTATTCAGTCTGGTTTGTTTTCAGCAGACTTTGAGTTTTTCTGACGGTCACCTGTTTGTGTCTTTGCTAACGTGTTTAGCTTCCATGTGTCTGCACAGCAACATAGCGGCAGACTGTAAACACTGTAAATCTGTTCTGTCATCATGTTGCTTTGAATTAAACATCTAAAACTGTCGTAAACATAAATCTTGTTTAATATGTGATTGGTGCCAAGAGATCTCAGACTATTCTAGCATGTTAACATGCTAACTATTCAGCGCTAACACAAAAACTGCTGAAGCTCAAGCTAACATTGGCATTAGACTGTTTATGTTAGCATTGAGTTGAAATGAATATGCTGATGTTTATGTGTGAGAAAGCATCAAATGTTATATTTTCTCTTATAAAATCTTAAATTTGAGGAGAAGCTTTGGAGAGACGTCATCCTGTCTTTAGCGTAATGTTACATGCTAACATTAGCATGACTCAGCAGCTCCGAGAGCTCAGCGCTAAACAGCTAATATGCTAAATGTTTAAAGCTAAGTCGTCTGTTAAAGAAGGTTATTCTGCTGTTGGGAGGGCGGCTGAGTTTAGTTTTCTGTTGTGTAGTGACGTTTACAGCCTCAAGGGGGCGCTGCAGACTCTCAGTCTGCTTAAAGCAACAGTAGCACAGATTTCTGAGTGAATCATCTTTGTTGGTTCTGCTTTGATGAGATGCACCTGAACGTACCTTTTGTCCTGCTCTAAAACTGGAGCTGATGTTCTGACACACTTACAGTCTGTATCTGCCGCCTTATAAAACAGAATGTATTTATTTATATACATGAAATGTTTAAACATCATGCAGGTTCTTTCTGTCCTGTAAGAGATGAAACCAAATGTTTTTAGTGTTTTTATGTTTGATATCAGAGAAATTCATTTTTCATCATCTTCAGACTGAATGTTTTTGTGTTTAGATGTTTTGAACCTCTGCAGACTTCCGGATCTTTCAGCTGAAGTCCAAGTTCTCTCAGGTCCTTTAAAGACGAGAAGTGGATGATTCTCTGCAGAACTGAACTGTGTTCAGCTGAGTGTGTGCGTGCGTGCGCGTGCGTGTGTGTGAGTGTGTGCGCGTGTGTGTGAGAGAGAGAGAGAATGTGTGCGTGCGCGCGTGTGTGTGTGTGTGTGTGTTTGAATTGTAGATCTGGATCAGCTGATGCGGAGCCGCAGCTGCAGGCGGAGCCGGGTTGGACTGGTACCGGCACCGGACCTGCCCTGACTGTGACGGATCCGGGTCGGATGGTTTTCTGTGGGTGTGAGGAAGACTGCCGACAGAGGAAGGTCTGATTCTGCAGGGGCTCTCCGCCTCCTCCTTCCCCGCGCAGGGAGCGCGCCGCGCGGCTGCGGGAGAGGCGTGACGCGCCTGAACCGCATCTCCAGGATGGCAGGTAGGTCTGATCTCCAACTGAGGAATTACAATGAACCGTGTACTGATAGCACGGCTCGGCTCGGCTCGGCTCGGCTTCCTCTCCATGAAGCGCGTGTTTTAATCATCAGTAGCGATGCGGCGGTGCGGGAGGCAGCTGCGGGTCTGATCCGCATCGCCGGGGCTCCGTGTCGGTTAAGCGACAAACAGGCTCCAGCTGCGGCTCACAGAGAGCAGGGAGGAGGCAGCAGAACCGGGCTCGGTTTGGTGTAAGCATCAGAATCAGTGCCAGTGTCGGACCGGACCGGCTGATTAGGGCGCCATGCTCTGCAGCTGCAGCCGGGGAAGGTGACTGTAGAGCGGCTGTAACACACACGTCCCGCCCGGAGGGATGCAAGACAGGCCGGGGATGTTTCAGGGTGATCTGTCCGATAATGGGGTCACTGTGATGGGAGACCGAGCCGAGCCTAGCCGAGCCAGGCCAACAGAGGAGCGGCCTGGAACCAGATCGAGCAGGGCCGGAACAAACCTGAGCAGGGCTCCGAGCTCAGAGGGAATATTAATTATTAATATTCTGGAAACGTGATGAAAATATCTCTGATGGAAAAATGGAAAATACGTTGGTGTAAGAATGATTAATCACAACATGACTCATATTGATCAATATTCTTCTTCTTCTGCTGATTTTCTGTTAGATTCGTTGATTAATTGTTTGGTTTATAAAATGTTAGAAACGTCTTGTTGACAGCAGAGGATGTTTTTGATTGGTTGATCTCTGAGTGGACTAATCGATTGATTAATAGTGTCAGGGACCTCTGGGATCTGTGGGGCTGTCTTGATTTCAATTGATGAAAAAATGATAAATATTAATAATTAAAGAATGAAACAACAAAGAAGCTGTTTGGAGGATTATTGGGTTCATTGAGGAGGAACCTGTGACATCATCACACTGATATAAAGGCTAATCAATGATCATTGATAATCACAGTAAATAGCTGATAGATCAAAGTTCTTCATCACACTGATGCAGATGAAGTTCACTATTTCTACAGAGCAGCAACTAGCGACTACTGTCATCCTTCATTGATCTGCAGATTATTGATTAATCTATTAACTGTTGTGATTCTTCAGATCTGCATTTCATGTGGATCAGTGTGAGAACGGTTTCCTGTTGTCGGAGGTGTAACAGCAGTTTTTGCGTCGCTGCTCGACCTGTTGCACATCGTGGATGATACGGCGTCGGAGGCGGGGCCTCGTTCGTGGCTCATGAGCAAGACCCCAAGAAACGGCGCCGGGCCGTGAATCCAGTTTGACATAGTGGCCAAACCGTGTAATTACAACGTCACGTGACGCTATCGGGCCCAAAAAGACTTTTTCCACAGACTTACGTTGTGAAAGAGCATCACAACCCCCGTGACTCGTCTCACTATCAGACATCCGATCGTTCTGATCACATGATCACACAAGAGCTGCACGATTGAATTGTTTTATCCCCGTTCACGTTAGCCGGAGGGCTAAACAGGAAGTCGCTCTACGGGCCCTACGATCCCGGAAGATCCGGGTCATTTTATACGCCAAAGTCCTACTTTTTCAGTTTCATGCGCCACTGAGCAACTTTCATAGGAACGAACGAGGCCCCGCCTCCGACGCCGTATCCAGTTCTCTTTATACGTCCATGCACATGGAGCCAAGACAGTTGGCAGGAATGTTAGCTAGCTCTCTCTCCCTCGCTCCTCCACTCTTCCTGTTTATTCCACCATCCATCTTACTGCTCAGTTAATTAGCCTCTAAATGCCATTTAGCAGGCCAGGCCACAGGGAAAAGTCCCAGTGCTCCCAATTGCCAATCCCAGCCTGGACGGAATAATGTCCCACTGGCTTCTTTACATCTTAACACAACGTTTCTGTCTTTACAGTTTAAAACAGGCAGCAGGTTAGCGGAAACCAGCAGCAGCTGCTCCGTTAATTCAGGCGTTAAGTCACTTTCCTCTTCATTCTTCTTTCTGTTAAACTCTAATGTGGTTTGTCCAAGTGGCGTTGCCGTACCTCGCTGTCCAAGATGGCAGACCCACTCGTGCATTCACGACGCAGATCGGACACATGAATGTTTTATAAGAGCTGGAACTGCTCAGCTGGCACATACGCTGGCCCCGCCCACCTGTTCCTGATTGGCCCACAGACTTTACATTGTGATGATGTCATGGATTTTTAAATCACGTTTCTCGGTTCGAGGAGATAAAACCTCAGTGGATCAAACGTTCATAATAGAAAGAGTCATGATTGAGGCGTCCGGTCAGCAGGTTTACAGTCTGTTATATCGGAGGTCTACAGCCGCTGCAAGGCCGAGCGGCGCCGCATCAGCTCTTATTATACATCCACGATCGGCAGCAACAGCACATGAATCATGAAGAAGAGTGTGGAGCGATGAGGAGGAGGCTGTAACCTTCCTCACATCAATACATGAAACTAACAGAAACGTCATATTTCCATAATTCGACTGTCACTATGACGTCATCTCGTTGTGTCCTCTTCTTCTGCAACAGTTTAATGGCAGCGACTGGAGAATTAGCGCCACCTGCTGTTTATCTGCTGATATTCACACTTACAGCAGGACGTACAGAAGCGTAATGCATTCAGAAAAATGACCCTGTTGTTGTGACGTAAAGAGATAATCATCTGAGAATCCTGAGAAAAGTTTTCATGAAAAAAAAAATCTGCTCTGTTTTTCTGAATTAAAAATCCCGCCTGTTCAGTTTAATCCAGTTTTATTCTGGTTCTGGTTTGTTAGCAGATACTCGTCTCTTTACGTGATATCGACGGGTTTATTAGTTTGTTGACTTCGTGCAGGAACTTCAGGACACAGAAATGTCTCATCAAAGCCCAAAAATAGAAGAAACAAACAGTTCCGGTGTGACGACTGTGATCCTGTTAGAGAACATCTGGACCAGCAGCCTGTTGGGTTTATCTGATAACCTGAAATAAAACTTATATCAGGTCAAACATGAGAAGAAAGTACGATGCGTTATATTCATAAAAGAACAGAAACGCCTGTATGTACCTGCTCCTGACCGTAATTACACGACTATATATCTATCTGTATCTCATTAATCCAGACAGTGAACGCGTTACGCCTCCGTACGGACGGAAACAAACATTCACTACGTTTCACTTTAAATCTGTTGAAATTTGAGCTACATCTGGATGAAACAGTTTCAGTTAAAAATAAAGAATCATACAGACCTGAAAATGTTTCTTGCATGTGTTCGTCTGGTATGTTAAACCTGAAGGTCATTGATCGAGTATCTTATTGATCAGGTGAGGAACATGTTGGCGTCGCTTCTTCTTTGTGGACATCATCATTCATTATAAACCATCTGACGTCTGTTCAGGTCCTCCTGACCCCCCCTCAGCGCTCTGCACCGGGATCAGACCGGCAGCCCTTTGAGGACGATGGACCCTGAGATCCCGGCAGGCCCCGGCACCAGGACCAGGACCTGGACCTGGACCAGGACCGGGATGGACCTCAGAATCTGCGCGTGCAGACGAACACTCGCTGTGCTCCTGCTGGTTGCCGGCACGCTGGTTTCCATGGTGACCTCAAGCTCACCTGCTGCAGGTAAGTGGTCTGTGGAGGCGTGTCTCTGTTAAAGGGTCATTCAGTTCAGTTTCAATCAGCTGGTTCACTGACGTCAGGAGAACCGACTTCAACACGTTTGTCTTTGCATTTTGTATTTATGCAATCAATAATAGATCACAAAACTTATTTATTTATTTATTATTATTATTAAGCTTAAGTCTTTGACATTTTACAACATGCAGACATATAAACTGCTGTTTGATTGGACAGACGATAAAATAAGAACAGACAACAAAACAAAAAGTCAAGTGAAGACTAAAGGCCACAGAAAAGAAATAATAACAATAATAATAATAATAATAATAATAATAATTCTTTTACATTTAGTCATTCAGCAGGTGCTTTTAAAGCGACCTACAAGCGAGGTGAGACAATCCAGCGTTGGAGGACAGAGACTCAGAGAGTCTCAGGTATCTGAGCAGGTTTTTTTACATGTAAAGAAAGAAACAGCAGGAAGTTGGCAGATCCATAAGAAACCAGAATGTTCCATAAACAACAAGGAAGAAATGCAACACTCAACAAAGTGCTGAAAGGTTGAAGGTTGAATAACAATAATTATAATTAGGGACCGAGCCCGAAAGGCAGAGGACTACTGTAAAACAATAGTCCTTGTCTACGGGCGAGGACTCTATTGTTTTTCGTGTGTTTGTTTGTTTCTTTATTAATACGCCACTTAAACCCTAAATTTGACCACCTAAACATGCTCAAAAACTCACCAAATTTGGCACGCACATCAGGTCTGGTGAAAATGTAAAATTTGACCCTTAAAGTGCCAAAATGTGCTCTCTAGCGCCACCTATGTCACTAAAATGGCCGCCACGGCCCGTAGGAATGTCGTAGAGAGATCAAACCAAAACTCAATTATTCGTATCGTCAAGACCTACAAATCATACGCTGACACTCCTGACCTAAATCCAACAGGAAGTCCGCAACTAGCCTTTCAAAATAAGACTTTGCCCAAATTTTGGACCCCGAACAAATGCTATCTCCTCCGAGGGTGTTAATGGTATCAGCTTTAAACTTTAATAGGTGACTTATGACACTGTGCTGAAAAATGTTGTTAAAAACTTTGTAATAACTTGAACGGTTTGGATTTAATAAGCCCTGAAAGTTGCAGTGCCACATCACACCTTACAATGTAAACCAATGGGGAGGCAATCTATGGGCATGAACTTTGTGTCAAACAGAGGCTTCTGACGTCTAAACTATAAGTCTGACCACTTTCAAACCTGTATCAATGGATTCACCATGAAATTTCCTACTAAAATATGATTTTTAATGTAAGATTTGGCCAAAGTCATGGGATTTATGAGGAGATTTCACAAGAAGCGTACTCTAAAATCCTCCTCTCCAACTGCTCCTGGTGATGTCACTCCCTCAGTGCTGTGAAACATTCCGCAATACACACTCATTATAAAATCACAGGAGGAGCAAGAAAAGACTTTAAAACTCACACTCTAATATCTATCTATCATCTATTATCTATATATTTATCATCTATCTATAATCTATCTATCTATCTATCTATCTATCTATCTATCATCTATCTATCTATCATCTATCTATCATCTATTATCTATCTATTTATCATCTATCTATAATCTATCTATCTATCTATCTATCTATCTATCATCTATCTATCATCTATCTATCTATCATCTATCTATCATCTATTATCTATCTATTTATCATCTGTCTATAATCTATCTATCTATCTATCTATCTATCTATCTATCTATCTATCATCTATCTATCTATCATCTATTATCTATCTATCTATTTATCATCTATCTATAATCTATCTATCTATCTATCTATCTATCTATCTATCATCTATCTATCTATAATCTATCTATCATCTATCTATCTATCATCTATCTATCTATCTATCTATCTATAATCTATCTATCTGTCTATAATCTATCTATCTATCTATAATCTATCTATCTATAATCTATCTATCTATCTATCTATCATCTATCTATCTATCTATCTATCTATCTATCTATCTATCTATCATCTATCTATCTATCTATCTATCTATCATCTATTATCTATATATTTATCATCTATCTATAATCTATCTATCTATCTATCTATCTATCTATCATCTATCTATCTATCATCTATCTATCATCTATTATCTATCTATTTATCATCTATCTATAATCTATCTATCTATCTATCTATCATCTATCTATCATCTATCTATCTATCATCTATCTATCATCTATTAT
>NC_058128.1:280000-307500 GCF_914725855.1 Thunnus albacares | reverse complement strand
TATCTATCTATCTATCTATCTATCTATCTATCCATCTATCTATCCATCCATCTATCTATCTATCCATCTATCTATCTATCATCTATCTATCTATCTATCTATCTATCTATCTATCTATCCATCTATCTATCTATCTATCTATCTATCTATCCATCTATCTATCTATCTATCTATCTATCCATCTATCCATCTATCCATCCATCCATCTATCTATCTATCTATCTATCTATCTATCTATCTATCTATCTATCCATCCATCCATCCATCTATCCATCCATCCATCCATCCATCCATCCATCCATCTATCTATCTATCTATCTATCTATCTATCTATCCATCTATCCATCTATCTATCTATCCATCCATCCATCTATCTATCTATCTATCTATCTATCTATCTATCTATCTATCTATCTATCTATCTATCCATCCATCCATCCATCCATCCATCCATCCATCCATCCATCTATCATCTATCTATCTATCTATCTATCTATCTATCTATCTATCCATCCATCCATCCATCCATCCATCCATCCATCCATCCATCTATCTATCTATCTATCTATCTATCTATCTATCTATCTATCTATCTATCCATCCATCCATCCATCCATCCATCCATCTATCTATCATCTATCTATCTATCTATCATCTATCTATCTATCATCTATCTATCTATCTATCATCTATCTATCATCTATCTATCTATCATCTATCTATCATCTATCTATCTATCTATCTATCTATCTAAATATCTCATAGGTGATCAGCTGGGTTGAGATCTGGTGACTGACCAGCATCCAGATCTGGACCAGGTTTTCCTTTAATGTGTCTTCTGTCTGTGTGTTCTGTCAGACTCAAACATCTTAATGTTTCTGAACTTCTTATATTCTTGGATTTATTCTCTACAAGTCTGTTTTTACATGTTTTAACAGTATTTCAGTGACAATGTTTAAATTCCCAACATCTGTTGAAATATCCTCAGTTTGAACCTCCAAACTCATTATAACTGGATCAGAGTTTACAATCACACGTCACATCTGTTTCATCAATATATATCTTTCTATCTATAATATGTTATGATATTTCAACTATATTTGTTGTTGCTGGCCTGTGTTTCATTAAAGCCGAATAAATATATTTAAAATGTAAAGGATGAATTAATGGACATCTCTGGATAAAACTATTGATTAACCTCTGACCTCTTTTCCCGCTCTGGCTCAGGTATTATAATTATTATTATGATGATGATGTGATGATGATGATGATGATGATGATGATGATGATGATGATGAGTCGGCTGCTGTGTGTGTTTGCAGGCAGCTCTAAAGGCTCGCCGGCTGCTTTCAGTCAGGTCAGAGACGTTCTGAAGAGAGAATTCAACCGTTCAGTAGAGCTGCAGGTAAAACAGCTCACAGCTCTACTTTACTCTACTCTACTGTACTCTACTCTACTCTACTCTACTCTACTCTACTCTACTGTACTCTACTCTACTGTACTCTACTTTACTCTACTTTACTCTACTCTACTGTACTCTACTTTACTCTACTGTACTCTACTCTACTTTACTCTACTCTACTCTACTCTACTTTACTCTACTCTACTCTACTCTACTCTACTGTACTCTACTTTACTCTACTGTACTCTACTTTACTCTACTCTACTGTACTCTACTTTACTCTACTGTACTCTACTCTACTTTACTCTACTCTACTCTACTTTACTCTACTCTACTCTACTCTACTCTACTCTACTCTACTCTACTTTACTCTACTCTACTCTACTCTACTTTACTCTACTTTACTCTACTCTACTTTACTCTACTTTACTCTACTCTACTCTACTCTACTCTACTTTACTCTACTTTACTCTACTCTACTTTACTCTACTTTACTCTACTCTACTTTACTCTACTCTACTCTACTTTACTCTACTTTACTCTACTCTACTCTACTCTACTCTACTCTACTTTACTCTACTTTACTCTACTCTACTTTACTCTACTCTACTTTACTCTACTTTACTCTACTCTACTCTACTCTACTTTACTCTACTTTACTCTACTCTACTCTACTTTACTCTACTCTACTCTACTCTACTCTACTTTCTACTTTACTCTACTTTACTCTACTCTACTTTACTCTACTCTACTCTACTCTACTCTACTTTACTCTACTCTACTTTACTCTACTCTACTTTACTCTACTTTACTCTACTCTACTCTACTCTACTCTACTTTACTCTACTGTACTCTACTCTACTGTACTGTATTCTACTGTACTCCACTCTACTCCACTCTACTCTACTGTACTCTACTCTACTCTACTGTACTCTACTGTACTGTACTCTACTGTACTCTACTCTACTCTACTCTACTTTACTCTACTCTACTCTACTCTACTTTACTTTACTCTACTCTACTCTACTCTACTCTACTCTACTTTACTCTACTCTACTCTACTCTACTTTACTCTACTCTACTCTACTTTACTCTACTTTACTCTACTCCACTCTACTCTACTCTACTCTACTCTACTCTACTCTACTGTACTCTACTGTACTCTACTCTACTCTACTTTACTCTACTCTACTCTACTCTACTTTACTTTACTCTACTCTACTCTACTTTACTCTACTCTACTTTACTCTACTCTACTTTACTCTACTTTACTCTACTCTACTCTACTCTACTCTACTTTACTCTACTGTACTCTACTCTACTGTACTGTATTCTACTGTACTCCACTCTACTCCACTCTACTCTACTGTACTCTACTCTACTCTACTGTACTCTACTGTACTCTACTCTACTGTACTGTACTCTACTCTACTCTACTCTACTCTACTTTACTCTACTCTACTCTACTCTACTTTACTTTACTCTACTCTACTCTACTCTACTCTACTCTACTTTACTCTACTCTACTCTACTCTACTTTACTCTACTCTACTCTACTTTACTCTACTTTACTCTACTCCACTCTACTCTACTCTACTCTACTCTACTCTACTGTACTCTACTCTACTCTACTCTACTCTACTCTACTCTACTCCATTCCTGTGGTGCTGTCGTGGGTCAGTTTGTTGAAACTAATGTCTGCTCTGTGATTCATGATCTTTCGTTTTGAGCATCTTTGTTCTCACCTGTCCGACCTTGAACTCACCTTGCTGATGTCAGATGATTGACAGCTGTCTCCTGCTGCTTCCTCCTCAGTTCCTGAGAACTCCGTCCAGTTTTTCTTTCCGTGTCGTGTCGGGTCCGTTGATCTTCACGGCCATATCTGTCATCAACGCCCTCCGCCAACCGCCACGAAGCTCCGGCCCCATTCCCGCCGTGTCCCCGCTCTATACCGTACCTAGCCTCAGGTACCAGATCCACACTGTGCTGCAGTTTGTCCCCGCCCACGTCGACGTCAGAGTCTGTAACTTCAGCGAGCGGGTGGAGAGAGGGTTGACGATGGCGTACAGCGAGACACGAAGACGCTCACATGAGGCCGGCAACATCACAGTACAGGTGAGTCCGTTACCTGTTTACTGTCTAACGTCATCATACAGGTGAGTTTTACCTGTTTACTGTCTAACGTCATCATACAGGTGAGTTTTACCTGTTTACTGTCTAACATCATCATACAGGTGAGTTTTACCTGTTGATGGGACCCTATTGAGCTGCTTTTACACCTGGAATTCTTCCAGCACTGTACATACTGTATGTAGTCTGAGTCTGAATATAAAGATGATATATTAGCGTCTAAATAAAACGTTAGCATACACCGATCAGCCAAAGGATTAAAACCACTGACAGGTGAAGTGAATAACTCTGATCATCTCGTCAAGCGGTGGGATGTAGGAGGCAGCAAGTGACTGTTGACCTTTATATGCTGAAACCACATTGTTCTGTTTCAAGTAAGATGTCTCGTCAAGATGTCTGGCAGCTTCGTTGTGTCGGCAAATTAATGTCTAATCTGTTAGGAAAGAAGAAACTGATGCACGGTGACCCCGATTCTAAGAAGTGATAGTTGGAAAGGGGAACTAAATGCAATGACAGCATATATGGAGGCTGAAAGTATAAAGCTGTTCAGGGTGCTCCTCTTGCCGCAGAGCTCAGGGAGCCTGTATGCATCCGATTTAATGATTAATTGAAGGAAACATACTGTGTCTCTGGTATTTAATTCCCTTCATCACCTAACTAGACAAGCTGATATTTCAGCTGTAGAAACAGGTCCGATCCCTCAGAAGAGCTGCTGTAGCTCAGATGTAGCTATGATAGACAGCTGCGTCAGAGCCTGCTGTGCACGAGGCTGCGTAGCTGCAGACTGGTCAGAGTGTCCCTGCTGACCACCGTCCACCGCTGAACGCGCCTACAATGCACACAGCAGCATCAGACCTGAATCATGGAGCAATGGTCTGATGAATCACGTCCGGGTGTGTTTGAATCCTGCATCGACAGGTCAGAGCTGTCTGGGAACCCGCACAGTATGAGGCAGGTGGTTTTAATGTTATCGACATCATTTGTGCATTTGCTCTACAGCTGTTGAACATCACCATGGGCGTAACTCGGCCGGCAGCGGAGCAGAAGGTTCCCGTCGACATCACGTTCGCAGTGCGTGATTTGCGGGGCTACCTTCCGGGGTCAGAGGTCAGCGAACACCTGAGGAAGCTCAGCCTGGTGGAGTTCAGCTTCTATGTCGGATTTCCTGCCCTACAGATCGCAGAACGTACGACACAAACATAATCTGTTTATACTCACAAACATTTATACGCAAATGCTCTTCAACATATTAAATCACTGTTTACACCTGCAGCCTTCCACTACCCGGAGCTGAACACGTCTCACCACCTGCGCTCCACCTGGGTCCGTACAGGTGAGAACTTATTTCTGCTTTTGTTTCTGTTTGTCCCCCAAAAAACAAAACTTCCCATCACTTGTCGCGTCATGCAGATAGTTTTGGTTCGATAGATTTTTGACAGAAGTTAAGAAGTCTGTGTGAAACTTCTATTCAGCTTCATCAGTCTGAGTTAGTCATATCAAGTGGATATCTGACACATTTACAGTCTTTTTAGCATCAAATTCCCTCTTTGTGTTTCCTCGGACAGTGTTTCCCTGTTGAGCTGCAGGTGGAAGTATAGTAACAAAAAGAGGAACTTTGGCACTAAAAAGACTGTAACGTTGAAAGATATCTACTTGATTTGACTCATTTGGACGCTGAAGCTTCATATTAGCTTCAGACTGTGGATTTTGTCCTCCATCACTTCCATTGTAAGGTCATTATGAAGGGATCTTCTAATGGTCAGTATGAACAGGAGGAATGATTACAGCAAGAAACACAGCTTTAATGTTCATTTGATGACTGACTGTTGGTTTAAGATGGACGTGAGAAATTGCAAACCCGTCCGTTTTGAGTACAACAAACTATATTTTATTCAGAGGTTGACTTGTCAGAACTACCTGCATGGTTGGAGGAGCACGTTGGATGTTGTTGATATAAAGTCTGAATCTGGTTGTTATATTTTCTTACATGATATCGATGCATTTGCATGATTATTCGGGTAGATCTATATTAACTTAACTGAATTCCACATTGACATAATATCTCCTTTTTCTCTATAGTGTTGTATATAATATGTGTATTAGAGCAGCGCGGGAGTGACTGTCTGTATGTGCTGTGTCAGTCCTGCTGGGTGTTCAGGAGCAGCTGGTGGTTGAAAGAAGTTTTAAAGCTCGTCTGGAGAGACGTCTGGCTCTGCTGCTGGAGGAGGGACTGGGAGCGTCCAGCAGGAGGCGGTGGAGAAGAGCTACAGCTGTGGGCAACAACAGTCTGCAGGTACTCTCCATGATGGGACTCATACAGGAACATTTTAGTGTTCTTCTCCTAAACTCTGACTTTTCTCTGTGAGGTTTACTCGTACAAGTGATCCGAGTCAAATTCAACAACAACTCTCTGAACTGGACAAACATTGCCGGCTGATAATTGTCACCTGTTCATGAGGAGATCCATCTGATCATTTGCATAATCTATACCCCTAAAATTACCATATAAGGTGAGTTTCATTCACAAATAAGTTCCCAAAGAGTAAAAAGAGAAGCAGAAACCAGCAGACACAATATGGTGAACAGAATGATGCACACTAACCCTTCTGGATTATTTTATCACAACATTTCATCGTATTGTAGATAAATATGCACCTTTCAAGAACTTCAGGATCAAAAACAGCAACAATCCTTGTTTGGCTGAAATGTTACATGAAAGAGATGCTGCCTGAACTGAATCCTCCTCTGATTGGTTAGATTTTAACAGGTGTCTCATTCGAAATACCAAATCATCATTTATGTCTCTGCACGATGTGAAAATAAAGGAAACCGAGCAACTTTTTTTGGAAAACAGTTAAATCATCATCACTTTATCCTTACCTGGTGAAATAGTTCAACGCTCCACAATTATCTCATTTGGAAAGAAAATATGTGATGCATTCAATGAATTTTATATTTTTTTATATATATTTTAATTTTATTATTAACATTTTATTTCTTCAGGTTATTTATTTGAAGCTGGATTTCCTCTCGCTGTGTTTAACGCTCTTTCTTCTATTGATCCAGTAAAGTTCACTGATCAGTCAGAGCCGAGGCTTTTATCACCAGCAGCTCCATCACTAGTTGAATGTTTAACTTCTATTTTTAATCTGACTGTGGTAACAGGAAGCAGTCCTACCTTTGCATAAAGCTGTCAGACCAATGAGCTACATCATCATGTATGAGTAAATGATTCTTAGCTCAACACAATACAAACATTCTTACCAGTCAGGATAGATCAGGCGTTAGATTACAGGCAGGATGGTGTCGCTCTTTTTATTGATTTATCAAAGGCTTTCAATACTGTCGACCATCAAATACTTTTGAAACGCCTGGAATCTTTTGGATTTGATGAAAAATTGTGTAATTGGTTTGCAGAGATCTCATGTAGAAGTCAAGCTGTTGTTGCTGCTGGCTACGTGCTCAGCGTCAGGAGTTTTAACAAAGGTGTTCCACAGGGTTCCATTCTAGGACCACTTTTATTCACTATTTCTATAAATGACTCATGTAAGAAACAGTACAATTCATGTGTACACAGATGACACTGTTCTCTATACGACAGCGCCCTTAATTTATCTTAAATTACTATTAAACAACGTACCGTTTTCCTGTCTGGTCTGTTGGTGTAATATGATTAACGACGTGGAGCGCAGGTGACGTCCTCTCCTACTGTGTCTCAGGTGGTGCGGGTGGCGAGGCTGTCGGGGGCGGAGCGTCCTCTGGAGGTCCTGTATTTCGTGGAGGGTCCGGCCGGTGAGCGGATCCCAGCGGAGGTGACCGCGGAGACCCTGAACCGTCTGGACCCTCAGAGAGCCGCGATCGTCCTCGGACACCGAGTGCAGAGACCTCTGGCCCAGCGTGAGTCCGGCGGTGAATCTATTCATACAGCTCACAGTTTATTTACACTTTGAACCCGACGTGCAGCCAAACCTGTCAGAGCCAAACTCAGCTCTGAACTCACCTTCCTGAGATCTTTCCAGGGACGACGGTGTCGCTCAAGTCTGAAAAAAAACGTTCTAATGTCTGATTTCATGTTCCAGCCCGAACAAAACACATTAAACACAAACAAGTTCATCAATGTAAATAAATAAAGAGATAATCTTTCACTCACCTGTCTCACCTGCCTCACCTGTCCCTCACCTGTCTCACCTGTCCCTCACCTGTCTCACCTGTCCCTCACCTGTCTCACCTGTCTCACCTGTCCCTCACCTGTCTCACCTGTCCCTCACCTGTCTCACCTGCCTCACCTGTCCCTCACCTGTCTCACCTGTCCCTCACCTGTCTCACTTGTCTCACCTGTCCCTCACCTGTCTCACCTGTCTCACCTGTCCCTCACCTGTCTCACCTGCCTCACCTGTCTCACCTGTCCCTCACCTGTCTCACCTGCCTCACCTGCCTCACCTGTCTCACCTGTCTCACCTGTCCCTCACCTGTCTCACCTGTCTCACCTGTCCCTCACCTGTCTCACCTGCCTCACCTGTCTCACCTGTCTCACCTGTCCCTCACCTGTCTCACCTGTCTCACCTGTCCCTCACCTGTCTCACCTGCCTCACCTGTCTCACCTGTCTCACCTGTCCCTCACCTGTCTCACCTGTCCCTCACCTGTCTCACCTGCCTCACCTGTCTCACCTGTCCCTCACCTGTCTCACCTGTCCCTCACCTGTCCCTCACCTGTCCCTCACCTGTCTCACCTGTCTCACCTGTCCCTCACCTGTCCCTCACCTGTCTCACCTGTCTCACCTGTCCCTCACCTGTCTCCAGCTGTGGAGACGCTGTCTGTCCCGCCAGCGGAGACTCAGAGCAGCAGCATCTGGCTGATCGTCGGCGTGGTCGTCCCCGTCCTGCTGGCCGTCTTCATCATCATCATCCTCTACTGGAAGCTGTGCGGCTCCGAGAAGCTCGAGTTCCAGCCGGACGCCATCAACACCATCCAGCAGAGACAGAAGGTCAGAGGTCAACAGGAAGCTGACAGTGTTTCCTGTTGTGAGCACTCACACTGACGCTGCCGTGTCCTCTCAGCTTCAGGCTCCCAGCGTGAAAGGCTTCGACTTCGCGAAGCTCCACCTCGGTCAGCACAGTAAAGACGACATCATGGTGATCCAGGAACCCGGCCCCCTGCCCGCACCTGTCAAAGAGGCCACGCCCTCTGACGGCGGAGACCTCAACACCCCCAAATCTAAAGGATCGTCCACCAAAGCAGCGCGGTCCAGCCGCCGCAGGGGCAGGTGAGACACACCTGCTTTACTTCTGTCCAAATACATTCAGGTTCCCAAAACGTCCAAAAATGTCACAAAATGTATAAACAACTCTAAAATGTCAAGACAAAGGTATCGCTCTGAAATAAAAAGTTCCTCTCTCGCTTCAGGCTCAGCCCGTCAGACGGCGACTCGTTAGGGAGCGACCAATCCAGCGGCAGAGAGTCGGCGGAGGAAAGCACCCGACCTGTGGCCACGCCCAGCGAGGGGAAACAGCACAGGAAGACGCCCAAAAATGGTCAGACACACCATGACATCATCACCTGAACTGAGCATGTGCGACTTTACAGATCTGGGGTCTCGTTTATAAAAGTCCACCTGGACACGTGGCTCACGTCTCGTCCTCGACACGCCAACATTCAACCGTTAACGGTCGATGCAAAAGTATTTATGAGTGTTGATGTTCACGTGTTTCCTTCTCTGCACCAATCAGAGTCAGCGCATCGACCCGCTCACTCAGGCAGCTGAAGGCAGATGAAAACGACGGCTTGTTGAAGTCGTGTTTGTCACCCAAAACAACCATAAACAACTTCAACTGAAGCTCTTACTGAGACCCTGCAGCGGGCCAGTTCCCAGTTAACCAGTTAACCAGTTAGACGTTTTTACACCAGTCACTCAACATCTACAGTGAACATTATATTAATTTATATTTACATCCAGATACAGCGGTCTGTCTAAAGGTCCGTGTATGAGCTGGTGAAGATGAGGCGACTGGAGAAGACGTGTGTGTTGCCGCCACCACAGAGGCTCCACGTTTCCCTCACTGGCGTCTTTTCTTGGCGTCTTAGTCCCTCCCACCGTGGACGCAGGAGAGACGCAAAGAAACCTCGCCCCTCATCCCTCGCCCCTCGCCCCTCGTTCCTCGCCCCTCGCCCCTCACCTGAGGAGCGAGGAGACATGAATTAAGAGACTTGAGACATGTACCCAGTGTCTCCAGTAACATGTGAATCTAAACTCTTACCTGCTGAATGCTGATTATTAAACAATCACCCCCCCCCCCCCCCCATCCGCTGTCAGGTTTGTTTCTGTCACAACTGGAACGCAGGAAGTGGCGTTCGCCTCTTTCAGGCCCAGTCTGAGCGAATGCAGTGGTTGTAAATGAGACCCCAGATCTGTTATTGGAATCATGTGTAAAGGATATTGATTGATTAAAGGAAAGCAATTAATCCACAAATATCAGGATCAGCTTTCAGAAATCCATAACCTGATCAATAAACCTGATCGATAAACCTGATCGATAAACCTGATCGATAAACCTGATCGATAAACCTGATCAATAAACCTGATCAATAAACCTGATCGAGCTGTGAGCTGATGCTTCTCTGCTTTCTCAAACTTCATTTTTCTTTTGCTCTTAATGCTCTCTGGACTGCAGGGAGGAGCAAGATGGGTACGTTTACACCTTCATCATCATCATCATCATCATCATCATCATCATCACCTCTCACACTTTAAAGGTGCATTAACTGGTCTCAGAACAAGCCGTTTATCAAGCCTATAGGTATAGTTAGTATATATTCATAAATCGATGGACGTTAGCCGCTAAGCTAACTCGTCCCACTAGATCAGACTCTGTCCCATCAGATTAGCCCATTTCAAGAGATTATTAATTAGTCGGGCTGTCAGTCAATTAAAAAATTAACTAATTAATCACACAATTTGCTTTTTTTATTCTTAATATTGAAGCTTGTAATAATAAATATTAAAATGTAGAATCAACATAATGAAGTATATTTAAATTCAGATACTAACATCTGTTTAACTGTGAACTGCAGAATCCCAGTAAAACCATCAAGGCCATTAACATTAGATATTAATGCACTAATATAAATGATAATTAACAACGATAAATGTGTTCCATGTTTAAACGAGGTTCAGATTGAACCAGAGTGATTCAGCCTCTTTCCCAACAAGCCAGCATGAACTGGTACCAGTGGATTCCTCCGTCGAGTGTCATATGACACCAGTATGACTTTAAATTAATCACCTTCATTTGACAGCACTAATAATTAGCACTCGTTATCTCTTTTACGCTGTCAGACTGATGTTTGTATGTTATATCGTGTCTTAATTAGTCCATATTTGCATGAACATGTTTAAATACCAGCTGATGTCGTTTAATGAGCCCTGAATGATGTTTTATTCACATTAATATTCTTTTCTGTTTATTGATGTTCTGCAATAAAAAGTTCAACCTTATATTCTGTTTATAAGGTGACTCTGTAGCATCTGTGCAGAGATATAAAAAACAACAAATAACTAAATAAAATAAACCCTGACCTCTGACCCCTCGTCCCGCAGCCGCCCCGTCAGGCAGCGGTCCGGACGAGCTGCTCTCCTCATCCTCCATCTTTGACCACGTGGACCGTCTGTCCCGCGGTTCGTCCGACGGCACACGTCGCCAGGCCAACAAGGTGCAGCTGATCGCCATGCAGCCTCGACCGAGCCCGCCGCCGGCTCACGGCCCCAACCAGCCGAGCCCCACCCTCACCGAGAAGGTCAACACGGAGGTGAGACAAACACAAACAACCACAGACACGTTCTGAACGTGCATCAAACCCAGTGGTGGAAAGTAACGAAGTACATTTACTCAACTACTGTATATAAGTTTAGAGGTACTTGTACTTTACTTGAGTATTTCCATGTGATGCTGCAGTAAAGGATCTGAGTACTTCTTCCTGATGACATCACAGACCTGTTCTAACCATGTATGACATCATCGTTCTCCTGCAGGTGGCGCTGCGACACAAGTCTGAGATCGAGCATCACAGGAACAAGCTGCGGCAGCGCGCTAAGAGGCGGGGCCAGTGTGAGTTTCCCTCCATGGACGACATCATGGACGCGTTCGGAGAAGGGCCGGTGCAGAGCGAGGTGGCCCAGCGTCTCTATAGCTCCGCCCACGACCACATGGACTGCATCCTGCAGGGCGAAACCCACTCACCCCCCACGCCCACCGACTCCAGGAGGAGGTCAGACTGCACCTCAGTGTCTTCATGTCTTTTATGATTCAGACTCCACGATGAGTCAGAGACCTGTTTATAAACTGGGACATCGTTTAACTTATATCATTTGCAAGCACACAGACTGATCGTCTCTACTCGATCACACGGATGAGATTAACTGATCTGCAGTGTTTTATTGTCTGAGATCTGCAGAGCACCTGGGTGAGTGTTTGTGTGTGTGTTGTTCTTCCAGAGGGAGGCGCTCTCCTCGGGGTCGGCGGGCTCAGCCGGGACCTGGAAGTCTTCCTGATACAGACCGAGACCGGCTGCTCACTGACCAGAGCGCCACCTACAGGAAATACCCAGGACTCAACAATGTGGCCTACATGGTGACTAAACACTAAAAACTAAGTCAGGAACACCTTATTAAAGGACGAGTTCACAGTTTATCACGTCCATCTTAAACCAACAGTCAGTGTGTTTCTTGCTGTAATCATTCCTCCTGTTCATACTGACCATTAGAAGATCCCTTCATAATGACCTTACAATGGAAGTGATGGAGGACAAAATCCACAGTCTGAAGCTAATATGAAGCTTCAGCGTCCAAATGAGTCAAATCAAGTAGATATCTTTCAACGTTACAGTCTTTTTAGTGCCAAAGTTCCTCTTTTTGTTACTATACTTCCACCTGCAGCTCAACAGGGAAACACTGTCCGAGGAAACACAAAGAGGGAATTTGATGCTAAAAAGACTGTAAATGTGTCAGATATCTACTTGATATGACTAACTCAGACTGCTGAAGCTGAATAGAAGCTTCACACAGACTTTAAATGACTGTGTGGACACACTGTGGATTTTATCCTCCATCACTTCCATTGAAAGCACATTTGAAGGATCTTTAACATCCAGTATGAACAGGAGGAATGATTACAGACACCTGACTGCTGGTTTAACACACTGGGAACACTGGGAACACTGGGAACTGTCCTTTAATACTGAAGTTGAATCACACTGAATAGTATTTATTCTCTCTTTCATCTGTCCCACAGTCGGACCCTGACCTGCCCCCGGACCACGGCAGTCCCTCCCCCACTGACGAGGTGTTTGACTCCGCCCCGGCCCCGCCTCCCTACATGCCCCCCCAGCCCTCCATCGAAGAGGCGCGGCAGCAGATGCACTCCCTCCTGGACGACGCCTTCGCCCTGGTGTCGCCGTCCTCACAGGGCAGCGCCGGGCTGAGCGGGGTAAGCCCCGCCCTGCCTAGCCCCTCCCCTCAGGCCCGCCCCCGGGGCCGGCAGTGGGGCTCTTACCCAGCAGCCCCCTCTCACAGCCCCTTCTCTGCAGTGAGTGTGTCGCCCTGCAGCTGAGGCCTTTTTCCTTCGGTCATCTCTCCATGTTCAGTTCTCATTTTCTTCTTCTCTTCTTCCTGCAGAGGTACGCAGAGCTGGGAATGTCCCCCACGTCGGTGCAGGGCCTGCTGCAGAGGTCAGTATGCTGACACCGGCTCCTTAGCTGTAGACTGACCCTAGACCCCAAATCCTGAACCAGGACTGATTCTCTGTGTGCTTTATCCAGGCAGGGCCTGAGCTCAGGGGGGTATGTTTCCACCGGAGACCAGCTGCAGGAGTCGGTTTACCCCAACAGGGGGCAGTACGAGGACCCCCCCTCCTCCTCCAGACCACGACCTGTCGGGGGCAGCACAGGTACAGTCAGGACCTTCTGAGCAAAGAATCGCTCTTCTTGACATAAACCCACATGTATGCAGTATTGTGTTCGATACAGAGAAATGAAATGATGATGCACAGACTAGCTGGAAATCGTCAGTATGACATCATCGAACAAGGCGGAGTCAGCATTGCAACAGTACATTTCCAAACCAGCAGTCAGCGTCTTAACTCCAGTTTCTATCTGCATCATTTACAAGATTCATTTTTTATTGAAAGAATTCTCCAATTAGAGAGTTTATGGGTGTTAACTGCTCATCTAGGTACATAAAAATACCTTCAGTATGTGCTCTTTCACCAGCTGATTCCATTTTTTTAAAACAAAGACTGGATAATGATTAGAACAATGGTGCGTCCCGGTAGATGGTAAAGAAACATGCTACATTACTGCAAAGTCTGTGGTTCGATTCCAGCAGTGGACCTCTGGTGCATGTTATGCTCCATCTGTCCCTCCTAGTTTCCTGCCATCTCTTAACTATCATCTAATGAAGGCACAAGTATATATATATATATATATATATATACATATATATATATACATATATAAAAGATTAGAACAAAAGAGAGCATTATTGAGAAAAGGCTCAGTGCATTATTTACTTACAGCTGAATGTCTTGGACGGATCTGTAAAGCACAAAGAGGCATTAAAGGTTGCAGCGATCAGCGTCTCTGGTGATGTTGGTGTAAATAATGAAAGTGTTAACGTTGTCAATGAGGAATCTGATTTGAATGTAATTTGATTTAATGATGTATGATGTGTAACATTAGTCCTGAGCTGAACCTGCAAGCTGTTTCCTTATTGGTCCAGTTTTGTTCTGTGTTGATGTACTTGACCTTCAGGTGCGCAGCTCCACCACCTGACCCAGGTGGGTTTGTCCAGCCAGATTGGTGCGTACCCCGGGGTGGGTCGCAGCATGTCGGGCCCTACCGGCTCCAGCTGGAACCAGCAGCACTCAGACCAGGATCTGTCCAGACCAGGAGCCAGCAGAGAGAGCGTGAGTCCACTCTGGTCCAAACTCTGGTTCTGGTTCTGTACTCTTCTGTAGACCTTAACAGTATATGAACAACCAGTTCTAAGCAGTCTTAACTAGTCCAGACCAGTCCAGACCCGTCCTGAATAAACCAGTCCATTCTAGACTAGTCCAGACCCGTCCTGAATAAACCAGTCCATTCTAGACTAGTCCAGACCAGTCTTGAGTGGTCTCTTCATACTCTTTAGTCTTACTGGAAATCGAAGGGTTGACTTGAGCTGGTTCAGCTCAGTTCAGATCTGTGTTGTCCCACAAGCAGCAAGGTAGCGTACGAACACAAACACAATCAAAGACTAATGAAGACAAAGTTCTGCTACCAGAACTTTTAATGTCTTGGTTTTAATTGACTGTAACGTAAGTTTTAACAGTCATGTAAAAGCAAAAACAAAATCTGCATTTTATCACCTTCAATCAGCCAAAGTCAGGGACCTTATGACAAAACAGGATTTGGAAAAATGGATTCATGCTTTTATCTCCAGCAAAACTGATTACTGTGATGGACTTCTGACAGGATTTCCTATAAAGACCATCAGGCACCTGAAACTCATTCAAAATTCAGCCGCAGGAATTGTGACTAAAACCAGAAGGACAGCCGACATCACCCCAGTTCTTAAATCTCTATACTGGTTGCCAGAGAGCCACAGAACTGATTTTAAAGTCTTATTACTTATTTATAAATCTCTACATGGAGTTGGCCCTGAATATATGACTGTGACTTGACTTGAATCTACCTCTGTGTGCTTTATGAAACTGCCTTGCCTTACTACGTGTACGATTCAGAAAAGAATAAAGTGTTGGTTAAAAGAAGAGAAAACAATAAAGAAACAAAGTGCTATATGAGGAACCACCAGGCGGTTTGTAATGTATTAGAATCAGACTTGCACATGGGATAAATGAAAGCTTGAACCTGTTGCACTTCAGTTTTGGAAACTGTATCTCTGACCCGAGGGGAGTCTGGTCTGGTCTGGATTTCATATGATGGATTCAGTGGCTTGTGTAGTTTCATGTTTTTCAGTCACACGTCCACTGTTATACTTGTTGAACGCTGACAAAATAATCACTGATACATATTTCTGGCCTCACCCTCCTCACTCGCTCTCTCTTCCTCTTCTTCTTCTCTCTTCTCCCTACAGGTGCTGTCGTTTCCTGAGTTCTCCTCTTCCTCTGTTTTCCAGATGCCCAGCTCCTCGTTGCGGGACCCGTCGGCTCCACCGCTTCTCCTGACCTCACCGACTCCAGAGTATCCACCGGAGGATGCTTCACCCTCTGCTCACACCTCTGCCTCTCTTATCAAGGCTATCAGGGAGGAGTTGCGACGTCTGGCCCAGAAACAGGCAGCAGTGACCAGCTACCCCTAGACTGGTCTGCACCAGTTTGGATCAGGACTCAGTTGGTCTCAAACATTATCATTTTAAACGACTCAGAGCCCATCAGGACTGGACTGGAACCCTAAATCTAACTGATCCACACTCTGGAGTCCTTTGAGATAATCTATGTCTGTGCCACTAAGCCCAAAAATAACTCTGGACCACAATTCATGTCCTAAAAAATGGACAAAGTCTCCTGACTGAAAGACCTCCGGTACTTTACAGGGTCCCGTCTGTCCGTCTGTCTGTCCATCATCTTTTAGCTCAGTGTTTAATTGGATGGGAATTTGACTTTTCATGTTTCCATTGAAGTGCTTCCTGGAATAGATCATTCATCGATCATCCTTACTGACCTTCTGGAGTGAATCGTCCCCCCTGACCCTCTGGAGTGAATTGTCCCTCCTGACCTTCTAGAGTGAATCATCCCTCCTGACCTTCTAGAGTGAATCGTCCCTCCTGACCTTCTAGAGTGAATCGTCCCTCCTGACCTTCTAGAGTGAATCGTCCCCCCTGACCTTCTAGAGTGAATCGTCCCTCCTGACCTTCTGGAGTGAATCGTCCCCCCGACCTTCTAGAGTGAATCGTCCCCCCTGACCCTCTGGAGTGAATCGTCCCCCCTGACCTTCTGGAGTGAATCGTCCCTCCTGACTTTCTAGAGTGAATCGTCCCCCCTGACCCTCTGGAGTGAATCGTCCCCCCTGACCTTCTGGAGTGAATCGTCCCTCCTGACTTTCTAGAATGAATCGTCCCTCCTGACCTTCTAGAGTGAACCGTCCCTCCTGACCTTCTGGAGTGAACCGTCCCCCCTGACCTTCTAGAGTGAACCGTCCCTCCTGACCTTCTAGAGTGAACCGTCCCTCCTGACCTTCTAGAGTGAACCGTCCTCCTGACCTTCTAGAATGAATCGTCCCCCCTGACCTTCTGGAGTGAATCGTCCCTCCTGACCTTCTAGAGTGAACCGTCCTCCTGACCTTCTAGAATGAATCGTCCCCCCTGACCTTCTGGAGTGAATCGTCCCTCCTGACCTTCTAGAGTGAACCGTCCTCCTGACCTTCTAGAATGAATCGTCCCTCCTGACCTTCTCGAGTGAACCGTCCCTCCTGACTTTCTAGAGTGAATCGTCCCTCCTGACTTTCTAGAGTGAATCGTCCCTCTTGACCTTCTGGAGTGAATCGTCCCTCCTGACCTTCTGGAGTGAATCGTCCCTCCTGACCTTCTAGAATGAATCGTCCCTCCTGACCTTCTAGAGTGAATCGTCCCTCCTGACCTTCTAGAGTGAATCATCCCTCCTGACCTTCTAGAGTGAATCGTCCCTCCTGACCCTCTGGAGTGAATCGTCCCTCCTGACCTTCTGGAGTGAATCGTCCCTCCTGACTTTCTAGAGTGAATCGTCCCTCCTGACCTTCTAGAATGAATCGTCCCCCCTGACCTTCTAGAGTGAACCGTCCCTCCTGACCTTCTGGAGTGAACCGTCCCTCCTGACCTTCTAGAGTGAACCGTCCTCCTGACCTTCTCGAATGAATCGTCCCCCCTGACCTTCTAGAGTGAATCGTCCCCCCTGACCTTCTAGAGTGAATCGTCCCTCCTGACCTTCTCGAGTGAACCGTCCCTCCTGACTTTCTAGAGTGAATCGTCCCTCCTGACCTTCTGGAGTGAACCGTCCCTCCTGACCCTCTGGAGTGAATCGTCCCTCCTGACCTTCTAGAATGAATCGTCCCTCCTGACCTTCTGGAGTGAATCGTCCCTCCTGACCTTCTAGAATGAATCGTCCCTCCTGACTTTCTAGAGTGAATCGTCCCTCTTGACCTTCTGGAGTGAATCGTCCCTCCTGACCTTCTAGAATGAATCGTCCCTCCTGACCTTCTAGAATGAATCGTCCCTCCTGACTTTCTAGAGTGAATCGTCCCTCCTGACTTTCTAGAGTGAATCGTCCCTCTTGACCTTCTGGAGTGAATCGTCCCTCCTGACCTTCTGGAGTGAATCGTCCCTCCTGACCTTCTAGAATGAATCGTCCCTCCTGACCTTCTAGAATGAATCGTCCCTCCTGACCTTCTAGAGTGAATCGTCCCTCCTGACCTTCTGGAGTGAATCATCCCTCCTGACCTTCTAGAGTGAATCATCCCTCCTGACCTTCTAGAGTGAATCGTCCCTCCTGACCCTCTGGAGTGAATCGTCCCTCCTGACCTTCTGGAGTGAATCGTCCCTCCTGACTTTCTAGAGTGAATCATCCCTCCTGACCTTCTAGAATGAATCGTCCCCCCTGACCTTCTAGAGTGAACCGTCCTCCTGACCTTCTCGAATGAATCGTCCCCCCTGACCTTCTAGAGTGAATCGTCCCCCCTGACCTTCTAGAGTGAATCGTCCCTCCTGACCTTCTAGAATGAATGGTCCCTCCTGACCTTCTAGAGTGAATCGTCCCTCCTGACCTTCTGGAGTGAATCGTCCCTCCTGACCTTCTAGAGTGAACCGTCCTCCTGACCTTCTCGAATGAATCGTCCCCCCTGACCTTCTAGAGTGAATCGTCCCCCCTGACCTTCTAGAGTGAATCGTCCCTCCTGACCTTCTAGAATGAATGGTCCCTCCTGACCTTCTAGAGTGAATCGTCCCTCCTGACCTTCTGGAGTGAATCGTCCCTCCTGACCTTCTAGAGTGAACCGTCCTCCTGACCTTCTCGAATGAATCGTCCCCCCTGACCTTCTAGAGTGAATCGTCCCCCCTGACCTTCTAGAGTGAATCGTCCCTCCTGACCTTCTGGAGTGAATCGTCCCTCCTGACCTTCTGGAGTGAATCGTCCCTCCTGACCTTCTGGAGTGAATCGTCCCTCCTGACCTTCTGGAGTGAATCGTCCCCCCGACCTTTTGTGGTGCTAACCGTTAGCCTCATACAGTCTCTTCTCATTGCCTTCCACACTCTCATCAGCCTCGGGGATCAGGTCTCCGTTCATAAACCATATCAGTGAGGCCTTTGCACTGTCGACAGCTGGAGGTGGCATACAGTTCCTACATCATGGGAACACAAAACAGGAAAAATGATATAGATATATATAGCTAAGAATAAATATGAATATATGTAAAGAGATAGAATCCCAATGAGCACAATATTAATGTAAGAGTTATTATTGGAGTATTGAGATGTTACTTTTTTTATTGCTTATATATAAAAGTATACTTAAAATCCTTTATTTTGATCAAAAAATGACCAAACTACTGTTCTATGGTTGTACCCCTCTTGTGTTTGAGCTCGCTGTAGATTTTGAGCCGGCGTTTGCTTATCTGTGGAGACGTTGCTTAGCATAGCTGCTCGCTCGTGTGTTCATGTATCGGTGGCAATGAAAAAGAAATTAACGCTAACACATCGCTTTAATATCGAGTTATTTGCTCCGTGGAGCAGGTTCATCGCTGCTTTGTTGCATCCATCAGTTTGTGGGGAGAATGCTAAAGGTGAGTCTATCAGGTGACGGGTGGGTACAGTGTTTATTTGTGAGGGAGGGAGAGTCGGGGCACCAGTCATTAATCACAACCTGAACAGATACCATGAGCTGAACATCATCAGCGTACTAGTGACAGGGTACCTTTAAAACTACTGTGTATGTGTCCAAGGGGCAAACAAAATAGGACCCAGGACAGAACCTTGGGGCTCACCAGGAGAATCAGACAGCCACAAGCCTGCTTCTCTAACCTTTACAACCACTGTCCGAGTGATGAATGTTGAATGTTTGCCTTAAAAAAAGAAATCCAGTTTAGGAAGATGCGGGATGTTTCCCAGTCAAATGTACAAAGCTCTGGTCAAGTCTGTGAAGGGACTTAAGATATCAACCTTTCCCATGGAGCTGAACTCAAGGTCCTCACCCCGTAATTACCCTGTAAGGCCAGGGTTGTTTGTTAATGGTTGTTATGGTTTTGACATTGGAAATTTGAATGGATAAGTTTAAACTTTTACCTGTCTAGTTCTGCAGATGAAAACAAACTAATCAAAATTTTTAGGCCTATGTATAATTTGTATGTGTGCGACATCAGAGCTCACTACATCAATAATTATGATTATTATGATTACTATTACAGCAGTAGTAGTGTTCTGTTCTTTTATTATACTATGAACTAAGTGGAAGCCCCTCGTACATTTGATAAATTGTAGAATGGTTGTATAGATGGTGACTGGTTCCCCTCTCTGCTGGTCGGCTCTTTTCTCTGTAGTGTTGTGATGAACTTGTAAAACCTGGTTCGGTGGATGTATGAGAGGGTTTGTTCGTTTCTGCTCTCTGCTCTTCTTCAGCATGTTTGACTAAGTTTGAGGCTTTAGCTACTCGTGATGTTCCAGTTAATGTTTAGCATGCTGCTAAAAGATGTTAAAAACAAAAATTAAAAAAGTGAAGAGTTGTTCCCACATCAAATTAAGAGTGAGCAAAGAGTGATTAATGTCACAGTGCCATAAAACCATTGTTCATCCAAACACAGTAGAAAAAAAATACTTCATATAAAACATGTTTTCTTTGTTTTTCTTTTCCAAAAAATATTTTTGGATCTAAATGAAGATGGTTACAGTAAACAATGTATAAATGAAAGTGGATATGGTGTTGAATAGAAAACATAATATAGAAAATATTTTATCTGTGATTGCTCTGCTGAACGGACTCAAAGATCTGCCCGGCAACAGTGCCAACACATCCTTCGTGGACCAGAAACCAAATGCAGAACTCTTCACCGGCTGGAGACTTTCTGATTGGACCTAGCACCTGTCAGTCAAGCCATAGGACTTGGCAACGCCTACAGGATCACATGGTGCTAATTCAACGCCTGAAGGTGTGTCGTAAAACTTCAGATCACACACAAGAAAAGAAAACCCTGCAGCTGTCGTGATCAAAGAGAGAAGTTTGTCTTCTCACATCAAACTCTGGATTTAAGCTGCTGCTCTGCAGGTTTCACAAACTTCTCCTGAATGTTTCCTTCAATGTTTTCTAGAGTTTGAGTTCTGTGTTTTCTAGATCTGTGATCCTCAGTGAGAATCCAGCAGACGACCAGTCGCACTATGGATGCTTTATTCATGACAGACTGGAAGCACCGTCAGACCCAAACCCACTAACATGTTCAGAGCCCTGAAGTGAGACATTAACTTGTGTGCACAAGTTATGAATCTGATTAACTTGTGCAAACAACATACTAACTTCTGTGCACATTATACTAACTCACAAACAAAATATACTAAATATTAACATTTACCAACAACATCATGAATTGTGGGTACAAGATACTAAACAAAATATTAACATTTGCAACAAGACAATAACTTGTAATAACATTTTGCTGTGTATTGATAACTGTGTGAACAAGATAACTTTCAAAAACAAGATATTGATCTGAGCACACAATTATTGATGATGAATTTGTTCAAACAAGACACAAGATAATAACTTGTGCACACAAGTTATTATCTTTGCTCGTAAGATAAAAACCATCTTTCAGGGTTTCTGTGAACATGTGATCTCGATCAGCTGACTAGTGTTTGGTATTTAACTGCCATCTTATCTGGACGACTTCAAACTGCTCAAACGTTAATCAGAATGTTTTCAGATCTTTACTGACCAGATCATTGCAGTCAGTACTTTGTCATGAATGAACTTCCATACAGCTGCATATCTGAGTCCAACTACATTCCTGTTGTTTCCATCTCGACTCTTCTCCGACACGCAGCTTCACTGAGTTCAGACCGGACCAGGTGTGATCCAGGTGTGATCCAGGTGTGATCCAGGTGTGATCCAGGTGTGATCCAGGTAACTCAGTGGAGCTGCTTCAGGAAACAGAGCCTGAAGGAAAAGTTAGTTTAACGTTAAATCAGTGCACCTGGGATCACTGCCAGCGGGTTTACCTGTTCAACAGCAGCCGCCCAGGTGAGCTGTCAGCTGATTTGACAGCGTCACATGACAGGACCTGTTCTACCCAAACTCTGTGTGAGCTGCATCCTGTGGTGTTTCAAGTCTTAAAGATTGTGTTAACAAACATTAAAGTGTTCAGATTCAGACTGGATGGTTTTTTTTTTAATTTAACACACAAGATGTTTGTTTTGTTAATAAAACTACTTCAGTTTAATCCTCCAGCTGTGAACAATGAGAGCAAACATCACACAAAACAAACAAACAAACAAACAAACAAGTCGCTCAGCAGAGCAGCTTCCACACAACAACAGTACTGAAGACAGAATAACGGTAATATTTCAAGAAAAATAAAAATTATTGAAATTATTGTTAAAAGAAATGTTTAAAACTTAAAAAAATAAACTATTGTAAAGGAGGGAAGTTGTAACATAACAACAGCCGAAGTTACAGGAAAAACTTTATCAGAGATTTTCTTTTGTAAAATTACATTTTGACAATTTTCTTTTATTTTTAAACATTTTTTAACTTTATTCTTGAAATCTCCATTTTTTGTGAAAAAAAATTAGACTTTTTTCAATCATTGATTTAAACAGTAAAAATATCTTTAATAACTTTTTATTGTTCATCTGTAAAGATTTGGATTTTATTTAAATATTTTTGACTTTAAGAATAATAATTTCTAATCATCGTGAGTATTTTTTTGTTGTTGTTTTCTTCGGCACTAATAGGCTTCCGTACTCACCTGTATGGGGTGAACTGAACCCCTCCCACTGGTTACCTGGTGACGATGACGATGGTACTTCCTGATACACCTGGTCAGGTAAACAACAGACTGAAACATCTCCTGCAGCATGAGAGGAGAGAAAACTGAGAGCTCCGGATTTCAGAACAAACATCTGTGTAAGTGGAGCCATTTATTCGCTTGTAAACTAACGTGAACGCAGCCGAACATTGTTCGTCGTCCTTCTACAAGAAAAGTTCGGCTTTAGTAGAATTAAACTGACATGTTTCCGTTAAAAACCGGAAGGTTTGAGGTTTCCTGTCTGATGGAGGCGGTGAGGATGTAAAGATCATAAATGATCTCATGAAATGATTCATAGAAACAACTGAACGCGTCTCAGCTGCTCAGTGTTCGTTGACTTTGGTCTAAACGGACTCAGTGTATTTACAGTCCGTATAAAACTATAATAAATATGTGTTTACAGAGAAACGTCTAATTAACCAGCAGACAAAATCTGAATGATTCAAAAAAGTAAAAAGTATAAAATTAGATTTCAGAATGGAGTAAAAATAATCAGTTTTCTCTGAAACGGTCCAGCTGAACAGCCTCTGTGTATAAATATAGAAATACAGTTTAAAACAGTTTAAAACAGTTTAAAACGGTTTAAAACAGGCTGTGATTTTAGGATTCACTCTTTCATTCTTCACATATTTTACAGGTCATGAGGACTGTTTCAGTTCAGTGATCCATCATCAATCAGCGTTAAACTGTCGTTTCTTCTCTGCTGAAGAGAACTTGGTCTTCATCGTGGTCTTCATCATCGGAGCAGAGCTTCTCTTCCCGCGCTAATGTATGTTAATGGGTGGACAAAATATTAGAAACACCTCTCAATATACGAGCTGACTGATAAACATAAAGCAGAATTATGATTATTATATTTCTGACGACAGTAATGAACGTTAGTAAACTCTGTTCAGCTGTTCCTACTAAAGTGAGTGTTTCTATTATAAACTGCAGTCAGCCAGTGGAGTCATGTGATCTCTGGTAACTCACTGGTCCCAGTGTGTGTCTGCAGTCACACTCCCAGCTGGGTGAAGCTCCGTCATTAAGGTGTAGAGTAGAAGTACGGCAGCAGCTTTGGGACAAACTTCACTCACTTGGTGGAAACAGGAACTGTCGTAACTTTTCATCACCGTGTTTTCTAATCAGCATCTGTTGGGATCTTTGACTGTATATGAATATAACAGAGATATGAAGGATACACAGAGATGGTCAAACTTTTTAAAAATGTTTTAATGTTCCATGGAAATAAATTAAACTTCCTGTTCAAACCAGTTTTGTTTAAATAAAAAATGACACTAATTTCAAACATATAGGTAGATGTCATCATATATAATACTACATATACATATATTATAATACCAAAATTACTCCCAAGCCTCTTTGGTTGCATTTCTTCTCTTTATGCTTTCTTATGTTTATAAGCTGCTTGTTTTTAGCAACAGTCCCTGTAAATATACAACACAATCAAATAAACACGTCTATCGTTTTCTAGACTAGCGAACGGTTTATTTTATCCTAAATACAATGTAACCTTTACATTTTTAACATCTGCGCAGCAATATTAAATGTCTATGTTAGTTTGAGCAGTTTACGCAGTACTCAGTACCGTAAACATGACGAACACAAGAGCTGTTGCACATGCTCAGTATGTCCACACCGATGCAGGCTCGCTGCTGGAGGGTTTTATAACCCGCTTCCACTCCCCGCTAGTCGGTTTGGGATGGAACTTAATACGGCGGACGCTCCACATGAACACGCAGACGGAGAGGAAGTAGGAAGGGAGAGGGTGTAGGGGCTAGTTTGGATAAAGGAACAGCAGCCAAACCGTGTAATTACAACGTCACATGATGCTATTGGGCCCAAAAAGACTTTTCCCCACAGACTTATTGTGACAGAGACGTCTGTAAATTATGTGTCACCAGCCGTTAAATGACTGGTTTTACTGTCAGAATTTGATCCATTCGGTCTGATCATCAGAAGTCTAGAAGAGCCACATGATTGAATCATTTTATCCCCGTTACAGTTAGCTGAACCAGAAGCTGCCGTCTCGGCCGGTGGAAGTCTCTAGTGAGCATGCTCAGTATGTTTTCATCCAAGTAATTTCTTTACAGCAGGAAGTTTTTGGCTTTTTTGGTTTCCTGAGCAACTGTCAGAGGAATGAACAGAGCCTCGTCTCCACCGCTGTATCCAGGTCTCTGTAGACATCCATGGAAGCTCCTGGTCTGACAGGAGTCGATGAACTACGACATCACGGCTACGACTTTACTTCTATTATTATATGTTATAACACCGTAATAAGACTCACTCTCTCTCCAACATGCCACAATGATTATTTTCATCATCAGTTAATGTATCAATTAATCAATTAATTTACTGACTAATGGTTCGGTTTATAAAATGACGGGAAATAAAGAAAAATGTGTTCAAGGTGACGACTTTAAATATCTTATTTTGTCAGAAGATGTTCAGCTTTTAAAGATAATGTTGCCGTTGATTTACTAAAGAAGTAATCAATGATTGGTCTGATCGATGGGCAGGATGGGTGACTGTATGAAGACGGAGCTGGTGAGCGCCATCCATCTGCAGGAGGTGGAACTGCAGGACAGACCTGCAGACGCTCAGCAGGACGCCAAGAACAACAACAAAGATGGTGAGTCTCAAATCAATAATCAATAATAAAAGAAAAAAACTAAAAGACAATAGAAAAATATAAAATCTGTTTTCTATTCTAAGTAGAAACATGTTGGTCACTCAGAGCTGGTTCCTGAAACTAGAGCTGCAACGATTGTTCAATTAATCAATTAGTCGATTAAAAGAAAATCTGTAATCATTTTGATTGATTAATTGTTTAACTATTTTTTTTTTAAACAAAAAACATCAAATGTTTCATAATTCAGGTTCTTAAATGTGAGAATTTAACGTTTAATTTAATTTAAAGTTATCAATACTCATGATAACACATCAGATATCTCCTGATGTCATGTGACTGTTTATTGATCAGATCAGACGTTCACTGTGGAGGAAGCTGTGGAGACGATCGGCTTCGGACGATTTCACATCCTGTTGTTTGTCATCATGGGGAGCTCAAACGTAACACACACACACACACACACACACACACACACACACACACACACACACACACACACACACACACACACACACACACACACTGCTTTCTACACAATCAATACAGGAAACTGATCACTTGTTTCTCTCCAGATGTGAATGTTTCATGTGAACTTACATCATTTGTAGTGTTGAACTCAGCTCTAGCTCCGCCCCAAACCTGTCACCTGACCGTGACCTCACATAACCCCACCAACAGTGACGGGTTGGTATAGACATGATGACAGGACAGTTCCCAGTGTTCCCAGTGTTCCCAGTGTCTATAACCAGCAGTCAGGTGTCTGTAATCATTCCTCCTGTTCATACTGGATATTAAAAGATCCTTCAAATGTGCTTTCAATGGAAGTGATGGAGGATAAAATCCACAGTGTGTCCACACAGTCATTTAAAAGTCTGTGTGAAGCTTCTATTCAGCTTCAGCAGTCTGAGTTAGTCATATCAAGTGGATATCTGACACATTTACAGTCTTTTTAGCATCAAATTCCCTCTTTGTGTTTCCTCGGACAGTGTTTCCCTGTTGAGCTGCAGGTGGAAGTATAGTAACAAAAAGAGGAACTTTGGCACTAAAAAGACTGTAACGTTGAAAGATATCTACTTGATTTGACTCATTTGGACGCTGAAGCTTCATATTAGCTTCAGACTGTGGATTTTGTCCTCCATCACTTCCATTGTAAGGTCATTATGAAGGGATCTTCTAATGGTCAGTATGAACAGGAGGAATGATTACAGCAAGAAACACACTGACTGTTGGTTTAAGATGGACGTGAAAAACGTGAACTCGTCTTTTAAAGTTATAATCCTTCAGATTTCAGTCCTGATTGATTCAGCAACACCTGTGGTTACCATGGTAACAGCAGGTAGTTTGATACAACTGCAAACACTTTGACAGAAAAACAACAGATGAGCAAACAAACTGAAAAGTACTGCAGGAGAAGCTACATCCTCGCTGAAAAACATCTTTTATATTTCACTTATGATAACAATAAAATGTATTTCATTATTACGAGGTCGTTTCCTCATTATAAAGATTAAATTTTCTCATAACTGTCCCATTGGCTGGTTCCTTCTCCACTAGAGATGCAGAGTGATGACATCATTCAGAGTCTCCTGCTGATAACAAACACGTCCAGATAACTTAGAGCAAAATGTCACAACTTGATCGATTCATTCAAACGAGCCGCAACGCTGCAGTTTTATGGGCTACAGATACAGTCGGACACTAAAACAGCTTTCTGGTTACAGTCGGACATTAAAACAGTTTTCTGGTTACAGTCGGACATTAAAACAGTTTTCTGGTTACAGTCGGACATTAAAACAGTTTTCTGGTTACAGTCGGACATCAAAACAGCTTTCTGGTTACAGTCGGACATTAAAACAGTTTTCTGGTTACAGTCGGACATTAAAACAGCTTTCTGGTTACAGTCGGACATTAAAACAGTTTTCTGGTTACAGTCGGACATTAAAACAGTTTTCTGGTTACAGTCGGACATTAAAACAGTTTTCTGGTTACAGTCGGACATTAAAACAGCTTTCTGGTTACAGTCGGTCATTAAAACAGCTTCCTGGTTTCTGGTTACAGTCGGACATTATAACAGTTTTCTGGTTACAGTCGGACATTAAAACAGCTTTCTGGTTACAGTCGGACATTAAAACAGTTTTCTGGTTACAGTCGGACATTAAAACAGCTTTCTGGTTACAGTCGGACATTAAAACAGTTTTCTGGTTACAGTCGGACATTAAAACAGCTTCCTGGTTTCTGGTTACAGTCGGACATTAAAACAGTTTTCTGGTTACAGTCGGACATTAAAACAGCTTTCTGGTTACAGT
>NC_058128.1:232500-272500 GCF_914725855.1 Thunnus albacares | reverse complement strand
CTGATGGAGTACAGGTTTATGAGGACCTTCAGTCTGACCGGGTACAGGTTTATGAGGATCTCCAGTCAGACCGGGTACAGGTTTATGAGGACCTCCAGTCAGACCGGGTACAAGTTTATGAGGACCTTCAGTCAGACCGGGTACAGGTTTATGAGGACCTCCAGTCAGACCGGGTACAGGTTTATGAGGACCTCCAGTCAGACCGGGTACAGGTTTATGAGGACCTCCAGTCTGATGGAGTACAGGTTTATGAGGACCTCCAGTCAGACGGAGTACAGGTTTATGAGGACCTCCAGTCAGACCGGGTACAGGTTTATGAGGACCTCCAGTCAGACGGAGTACAGGTTTATGAGGACCTCCAGTCAGACCGGGTACAGGTTTATGAGGACCTCCAGTCTGATGGAGTACAGGTTTATGAGGACCTCCAGTCAGACCGGGTACAGGTTTATGAGGACCTCCAGTGAGACCGAGTACAGGTTTATGAGGACTTCCAGTCAGACCGGGTACAGGTTTATGAGGACCTCCAGTCAGACCGGGTACAGGTTTATGAGGAACTCCAGTCAGACCGGGTACAGGTTTATGAGGACCTCCAGTCAGACCGGGTACAGGTTTATGAGGACCTCCTGTCAGACCGGGTACAGGTTTATGAGGACCTCCAGTCAGACGGAGTACAGGTTTATGAGGACCTCCAGTCAGACCGGGTACAGGTTTATGAGGAACTCCAGTCAGACCGGGTACAGGTTTATGAGGACCTCCAGTCAGACCGGGTACAGGTTTATGAGGACCTCCAGTCAGACCGGGTACAGGTTTATGAGGACCTCCTGTCAGACCGGATACAGGTTTATGAGGACCTCCTGTCAGACCGGATACAGGTTGTCTCTGTCTCTGTTGCAGGTTGGGGTTCACGGTGCTGCTGTTCCTGCTTCGGTCTCTGGTTTCCATGAACTTTAATGTGGTTTATATTTACACTGCTGAGGTACGTCCACATTTCTTCTTTTCCTGCAGATGTTACTGACAACGGTGGAAAGTAACAAAGTACTTTTACTCAACTACTGTATTTAAGTACAGTTTAGAGGTACTTGTACTTTACTTGAGTATTTCCATGTGATGCTACTTTCTACATTTCAGAGGGAAATATTGTACTTTCTACTCCACTACATTTATTTGACAGCTTTAGTTACTTTTCAGATGAAGATTTGACACAATGGATAATATAACAAGCTTTTAAAATACAACACATTGTTAAAGATGAAACCAGTGGTTTCCAACCTTTTTGTCTTTTGACGTCTTACAAAAAGCAGTGTGTAGTCGGGCTCACATTTCACATGTCTATGAGTTGTTAACAGCTCCACCAAATAGTGATTTTTCCCTCTAAACTTCTCACATGCTTTCATTTCAATAAATGTTCAAATGATCCAATATTTCAGCAAAAATCAAAGATTAGAGAAAAAGTCCAAAAACTGAAAACAGATTTGTGTATCAGAACTTTGTTTTTTCTTCTTTCCTCTCCCATTAATCATCTCACGACCCCTCAGATTTATCTGCTGACCCTTTGGAGGGGCCCGACCCCTAGGTTGGGAACCACTGGACTAAACTAGCTAACTGTATATAAAGTAGTGTAAACTAGCTCCACCTCCAGCAGCTACAACAGTAACATGCTGCTCTAACACTGATGCTTCACTATTAATAATCTAATGATGTCATATATAATAATATATCAGTCAGAGGGACCAAACCACTACTTTTACTGCAATACTTTAACTACATCAAGCTCATAATACTTATGTACTTTTACTGCAATACTTTAACTACATCAAGCTCATAATACTTATGTACTTTTACTGCAATACTTTAACTACATCAAGCTCATAATACTTATGTACTTTTACTGCAATACTTTAACTACATCAAGCTCATAATACTTATGTACTTTTACTGCAATACTTCAACTACATCAGGCTCATAATACTTATGTACTTTTACTGCAATACTTTAACTACATCAAGCTCATAATACTTATGTACTTTTACTGCAATACTTTAACTACATCAAGCTCATAACACTTATGTACTTTTACTGCAATACTTTAACTACATCAAGCTCATAACACTTATGTACTTTTACTGTTCGGGGTTTTTTCATGCAGGACTTTAACTTGTAATGGAGTATTTGTACAGTGCTGTATTGGTACTTTTACTGCAGTAAAGGATGTGAATACTTCCTCCACCTGTGGTTATTGATCAGGTCTCAGGTGTAACAGGTGTTTTGTGTCTCAGGTGTATCCCACCGTGGCTCGGTCTCTGGGGATGGGCTTCTGCACGTCGTTCAGTAGGATCGGAGGGATGATCGCTCCGTTCATCGCTCAGGTGTGTTTGTTGTCCTGTTGTTGAGGCGGAGCTGAGACCAGGTTCAGGTGGTTTACCTGTGTGTGTACTTCAGGTGCTGATGTCTCAGTCGGTGATTCTGGCTCTCAGTCCGTTCGCCGTCACGTGTGTGATCTGCGCTCTGGGAAACTTCCTGCTGCCGATAGAAACTAAAGGACGAGCTCTGCTGGTGAGAAATATTTATAATTAATATTAATATTATTTTCTGTTTGATCTGAAACAAACGTTTTCTCTGCACTTTCTGTTCTATTTCAGCAAAACTCCTGATGTCATCATCCAAACCAAACGCCTGTTACTGTTTGTCTTTATATCTGTAATGTAAAGATATTAAATATAACTCTGTCATCAGCTGACTGTGTGAATTATTAATGACGGACAGCTGGTTAATTAGGACCAACAGTAACATCAGAAAACTTGGATGTTAATGATTATTGTTCCTGATAAATACGACGGAGGAATCTCTGGTTAGAGCAGCTTCAGGCCCTGAAAGCTGATTAAAAAGCTTCAAATTGATCATTTTCTATTATATGAGTCAAAGTCGTTAAGACACAACTCGATGGAGGATCACAGGTCGGTAGTTATTCAGCGTCCCTGGATCGAGGCTCTTAGTGAAGGTTTAACCAATGAAAGCCAGACGTAAGTGATCAATTAATATCTAACATTGTTAGAAACTTTAGTTTAGCAGGTCGTTAGTTTAGAGACAATCTGAGACTCTTTATATTAATATGAATTTAGTAAAACAGGATCTGCAGGAGCAGTTTGTTTTTAACCTCATCGACCAGTGAAAAATATAAATAATAATAAAATAATAAAAGAACTGAAAATATTTTATATCACAGCTTTAAACACCAACCTGATGACTGATGTACATTAAAATATGCTGTTTAACATAAAAACAGAACCATCATGTTGTTACGGTGTTTTATATATTAATAATATGGATTTCCTTTGTTTTTATCTTAATATTTGTGTTTTCATGTATTTATAGTTTTTATAGTCTAGAAAGTATTTTAAAAGTATTTTAAAGGTTCTTGTGCTGTTTGTGTATCTGAGCCAACATGAACCTTCTCTCACAGAAAGCAAAGCTCAGCACTGTGAGATGTCCCATCAAGGCCACCGTAGTGTAGCGAGGGTGTCGTCCTGCTGGTGGCGCTGCTGCGTCTGAGCTCTGAAGGTGATGAAGATGATGAAGATGATCTCCTGATCTCCTCTCCTTTAAGCTCGTTAGCTCAGACACAGATTAGTCTGTCCTGAGGGGGGCGGGGCCTGTTGTCCACTGACCCCGCCCCCTGACCTCACAGGCTGTGTGTGTGTGTGTGTGTGTGTGTGTGTGTGTGTGTGTGTGTGAGTGTGTGTGTGTGTGTGTGTGTGTGAGTGTGTGTGTGTGTGTGTGTGTGTGTGTGTGTGTGTGTGTGTGATTAAAGTGGATTTAGACGTTCAGCAGTTGGAGATGGAGCCGAGCAGACGTGAGTACACACTGGTTCATTTACATGTCTGAACATTATTTATTGTGTGTGTGTGTCTGAATCTGTAGTTTAAATGTTTCTTTGATGAACTGAATTCAAATATCAGACAGATCTTCATCCTCAGATGAGTTTGGATGTAAAGTTTCATCTTGCTTCAGATTTTAAACTATAAAAATAAAAACAGTTTTCAGACGTAGAAGGAAAAAAAACACAAAGACAATTATTCTTATTTTTTAAATGAAAGATAAAATGAAGCAACTAATCAGATCAAATCCAGGTCATTTTCAGGACATAAATACATTCTGTGTTCATATTTAACTTCTCATGTTAAAGTCCTGCAGGACTCTAATAAATGTTTAATGTTTCTGCTGATCTGAACGTTTATAATTAATCTCAAACATCCATAAATGTAACATGAGTGAAAGTGCTGAGACGTGTGTTTTATAAACAGTGTGTTTAGTGATGAGGATGAAGAGCAGCGAGCTGGATGCTGGTGGTTGGTACCGACGGATCTGCTCTCTGTGGACTCTTTGTTTCCCAACATGACGTCATCATCAGCTGTTTCCCTCCGTTCGTCCGACACACAAACAAAACAATCTTTATTTCATATTTTATACACAGACTGTAGCAGGTTACAGTTAAACTCATCAGTACCATTATTATTATTATTATTATTATTATTATTATTATTATTATTATTATTATTATTGTTGTTGTTGTTGTTGTTGTTGTTATTGTTATTATTCCATTGTGCCTTTTTTGGTCACCTGTAACTCAGAAACATTTACATGACTATATATATATACTGTGTGTAATTTTATTCAGTTTGCTGAATTTTCATGAAATTGGAAGAAATTTAAAGTTTCATTAAGAAAAAAAAAGATTCATCAGAAACACATCTTCAGTTTTAATGCTGTAAATATCAAATATACTTTTACTGCGATACTTAAACTACATCAAGCTCAGAGTATTTATGTACTTTTACTGCAGTAATGAAATACAGCAGCTGCAGTTTCGTCTCATGTGTAAGTTGCCCTTTAGTCGTCCTCTCAGCAGGACGTCTGGACTTCATCCAGCAGGTTTCAGTCCTGGAGCCTCGTTTATAAAACTCAGGCTCGTCCGGACGAACCGGTTTCCCTTTAGGTCGGTATTTGGTGCAGGTGAGAGAGCATCTTCCCGCCTTTATTACGCCCATAGCTGCTTACAGATATAAATTAATACTCATTCACACCGACTGCATGAAGACAAACATGACAAACAGAAAAGCTGAAACATTTCACACTGTGTGAACCAAAGTTTGATGCAAGAAAAAAACAGTTTGTTGGAGTAAATATTACAAACACTGAACAGGCAGCGTTTGGAGGAAACAGTGAGCTGCTGGATCTGCTCTGACATTAAAGTAGAGAGAAATGAGACACCGGAGCTCAGCCTGTTATGAGCAACCTGCAGGAGTCAGTTCTGGAAATGAAGGACAGATCAAAGCAACGACTCTGTTTGTTGTTTTTCTGACAGACTGAAGGTGTCTGAGTGTGTAAACGGGTCACAGAGGTCCAAACGTCCAGCAGAACTTGAAGTATTGAGAAGAATTTGTGGACGTTTCTTTGTTTTAAACGTCACAAGATAAAGACTTTGATCTGTTTTTACAGCGTGAATCTTCTCTGACGTCAGACGGCGAGCTGGAGTCCATCAGTGACATCATCAGCAGGTGACACCCTTCCCATGGTGCCCTGCAGCCTCTGGGGTCGCCATGGGAGACGAGTCGTACCCAGAATGCCGAGCGCAGGAGTTGTTCGATGAGTTTGTGTCGGCGTCGACCTGCAGGGCGGCGCTGCGGTCCTTCAGCCAGCTGTGTGAACATCTGCAGCTGGACCGGAGCGCCGCCGAGCGGCCGCTGTACCGGCCAATCAAACGCCGCCTCAACTACTGGAGGGCCAACGCTCTGTGGGCCAAACTGGACCGAAGGGCCGCGCGGCAGGAGTACCTGAGGGCCCGAGCCTGCAGCAACACCACGGTGTGTCCTTCCTTCAAAAACTTTATTTATAACAAGCAGGTAACACAGTGTGTTATAAACACAACTGTGCAGAAGTTTAAGGCAGTAAAATGAAAGTGAGGATCTCTCATGAATCGTTTTTATTGATCAGTTAACTTGATCCAAAGTGGAGTAAACAGCAGAAAGTAAATCAATGTCTGTTGTGAGCAGCTTTGTCTTTTAACCAGCAGCAGTTCTCAGTGTTTCAGGTTCTCGGAGAAGTTCAACAGTTCTTCAGCTGCTTCATGTTAAACCCAGACTGACTCCATGATGTTGAGATCAGAGACTGACGACGGTTCTTTATGACTCTGGATGTTTGGGCTCGTTGTCATGATGCTGCTGCGTTATGAAGAAGAATCTAAACATCTAAAGGGACTAAAACTGTTGCTCTGTTCTGTATATTCATGTATCTTCTTACATTATATCATAATACATTAGACATTATATTCATAACAATAAATGAAACAGCAGGAGTACCTGAAGGCCTGAGCACAGTGTGTCCTTCATTCAACTCACGCTCAGCTTAATTAAAGCTTAATTAAAGCTTAATTAAAGCTTAATTAGATTACAGCTGATAAAATCTGTCAGCAGTAAATTTTGAAGGTAAATCTTTTGCGGTTATAAACTGAATATGTGCAGAATGGAAAGATTGACAGGTTAGCAACAGTGACTAAGGGGGCGGGGCTTAGCACAGGTACAAACAGGGCTAAAATATCCTGCACTTTAGTTTGGGTCAAACATTGGATCCTACATTTCCCACAATGCACCTAGTTATAGTCTTTTATTAGAGCCATGACTTCCTGCTGTGTGATGACCTCGCTGTGCTCTCTCTGATTGGTCAGTGTGTGATCGTGGGGGCGGGGCCCTGCGGTCTGAGGGCGGCGGTGGAGCTGGGCTTCCTGGGAGCTCGGGTGGTGCTGCTGGAGAAGAGAGACTCGTTCTCCAGGAACAACGTGCTGCACCTGTGGCCCTTCACCATCCACGACCTGCGGGGCCTCGGCGCCAAAAAGTTCTACGGGAAGTTCTGCGCCGGCTCCATCGACCACATCAGTGAGTTTGTTCTCCGTCACAGCTGTCTAATCACGACACCTGGATCCTCCCGTCAGCACCGCCTGTTTCCTGTCCGCAGGTATCCGACAGCTGCAGCTGGTCCTGCTGAAGGTGGCGCTGCTGCTGGGGGTCGAAGTTCACGTCAACGTGGAGTTCAAAAACCTGGTGGAGCCACCGGAAGACCAGCACAGACACAGTGAGAGCTCCGTTATTTAATGAGGAAGCTGCTGCCTGTACGAGTTTCATAAAACTACAGAAGCCTGAAGGAAACTGAAGTGTGAAGCGAAACTGGTTCAGGTCTCAGAGTTGAAGGTAGAGTCAGAAGTGACTCTACAGCCGACGCATCGCTCTGGGTTCCGCCATATTTCTCTGTTGCTCGTTGCCATGGCAATGCACGTCCATTAATTTGGGGGGCGGAGCTTCTGCAGGAGCAGAAAGGAGGGGTGTATTTGTTCAGGTGTTTAGTTCAAATATCAACAATCTTTGGCCAGAACGGCTGATTCTACCTTTAACGTGTCAGTGAAAGTGTCGGCTGTGAGCACTGAGAGCAGTTCAAGTTAACTGTGAACAGGAAGTAAACAGTGGAAGTGGAGCTGAGACCTGAAAGGAGTTGAAGTGGAACCACTGAAGGGAGTCGAATGTTGAAAATGAAGCGTATGAAGTAGTGAAAGCAGTTGAAATGTCAGCTAAAGCGTAAGTTAGGTTTCTGAAAACAGTTGAAGACTAAGAATTCAGGTCTACAAAAACTGCTTCAACTTACAAAGTTCAGGTGGTCTGCGTGCTTCTGGTCCTGGTTGGTGCTTCTGGTCACCAACCAGGACCAGAAGCACGCAGACCACCTGCTGTAAAATGCACCAGCTGACTAAAGATAGACTTAAGATTCTTTTCTTGGTCTAGAAATCACTAAATGGTCTCTACTGGTCTGACGTGGTGTTCAGATGTGAACCCAGCAGATCCTCAGGTCCTCTGGTAGGTGTGTCATGGTTGTTCCTAGAGTCCAGTCCAAGACCCACAGCAAGGCCACGTTCAGCCACTATGGCAGCTGAAGCACCAGTAAAAGTGATGAAAGTACTGTCTACCTGTCTACCTGTCTGTCTACCTGTCTGCCTGTCTACCTGTCTGTCTACCTGTCTACCTGTCTACCTGTCTGTCTACCTGTCTGTCTACCTGTCTACCTGTCTACCTGTCTGTCTACCTGTCTACCTGTCTGTCTACCTGTATACCTGTATACATGTCTACCTGTCTACCTGTCTGTCTACCTGTCTGCCTGTCTACCTGTCTACCTGTCTGTCTACCTGTCTACCTGTCTACCTGTCTGTCTACATGTCTACCTGTCTACCTGTCTGCCTGTCTACCTGTCTACCTGTATACCTGTCTACCTGTCTGCCTGTCTACCTGTCTACCTGTCTACCTGTCTACCTGTCTACATGTCTACCTGTCTGTCTACCTGTCTGTCTACCTGTCTACCTGTCTACCTGTCTGTCTACCTGTCTACCTGTCTGTCTACCTGTATACCTGTATACATGTCTACCTGTCTACCTGTCTGTCTACCTGTCTGCCTGTCTACCTGTCTACCTGTCTGTCTACCTGTCTACCTGTCTACCTGTCTGTCTACATGTCTACCTGTCTACCTGTCTGCCTGTCTACCTGTCTACCTGTATACCTGTCTGCCTGTCTGCCTGTCTACCTGTCTACCTGTCTACCTGTCTACATGTCTACCTGTATACCTGTCTACCTGTCTTCATGTCTACCTGTCTACCTGTCTTCATGTCTACCTGTATACCTGTCTACATGTCTACCTGTCTACTTGTCTACCTGTCTTCATGTCTTCATGTCTACCTGTCTACATGTCTGTCTACCTGTCTGTCTACCTGTCTGTCTACCTGTCTACCTGTCTGTCTACCTGTCTGTCTACCTGTCTACCTGTCTACCTGTCTACATGTCTACCTGTCTACCTGTCTACCTGTCTTCATGTCTTCATGTCTACCTGTCTACATGTCTACCTGTCTGTCTACCTGTCTTCATGTCTACCTGTCTACATGTCTACCTGTCTACCTGTCTACATGTCTACCTGTCTACCTGTCTACCTGTCTACATGTCTACATGTCTACCTGTCTGTCTTCATGTCTTCATGTCTACCTGTCTTCATGTCTACCTGTCTTCATGTCTTCATGTCTACCTGTCTACATGTCTACCTGTCTGTCTACCTGTCTACATGTCTACCTGTCTACCTGTCTACCTGTCTACATGTCTACCTGTCTACCTGTCTACCTGTCTACATGTCTACCTGTCTACCTGTCTACATGTCTACCTGTCTACCTGTCTACCTGTCTACATGTCTACATGTCTACCTGTCTGTCTTCATGTCTTCATGTCTACCTGTCTTCATGTCTACCTGTCTTCATGTCTTCATGTCTACCTGTCTACATGTCTACCTGTCTGTCTACCTGTCTACATGTCTACCTGTCTACCTGTCTACCTGTCTTCATGTCTACCTGTCTACCTGTCCAGAGGTGGGCTGGAGGATGGAGGTGAGTCCAAAGTCTCATCCCGTCAATCAGCTGGAGTTTGATGTGATCGTGGGAGCAGACGGGCGCAGGAACACACTGCCGGGTACACGACAACATCCCAACATCATGAATCTAACAACATGTTAGCAACCAGCTGAGTCTCAGGCATTCCTGTGAAATATTACACATTTATTCTCAAAAAACAGCTACAGTTTCTTAAAACAACTTATTATTTATATCTCAAAACACTACAGCGTTCTTGAAAAATGACTTTATTCTAAAGATATTTTTTAAATGTCATGTTTTAACATTTTCATGTTGCATAATGACTTTTTTGAGGAATGTTACAACTTTTGCCACATAAATTATGACTTTAATCTTAATATTATGTCTGTTTTCTAAATGTTACTGAAATTTGTTAAACGAGGTAAATTCTAATTAAAACTATATGAGTTGTGTCTGTATCGAGACTTCTGATTGGACGGTCTGTCCCAACAGGTTTCAGGCGTAAAGAGTTCAGAGGGAAGCTGGCCATCGCCATCACAGCCAACTTCAAAAACAGACACACGACGGCTGAGGCCAAAGTGGAGGAGATCAGCGGCGTGGCGTTCATCTTCAACCAGAGGTTCTTCCAGGAGCTGCGACAGGAAACCGGTCTGACCTTTGACCTCTGATGAACAGATGAATCTGTTTAACTGAACTTCACGTCTGCTCATATATCTGAATTATTTCAGGGATCGACCTGGAGAACATCGTGTACTACAAAGACGACACGCACTACTTTGTGATGACAGCGAAGAAACAGAGTCTGCTGGAGAAAGGAGTGATTCTGCAGGTAAAACACACACCTGGATACAGAACAGGTGTGCTGCTCATTACATCACTGCAGCTCAGTGTGTCTTTATTTAAACGTTTAAAGGAAAGTTCAAGTATTAAACGGTTTTGTTTCGGCTGTGTGAACTTCAGGACTTCGCGGACACCGAGCTGCTTCTCTCTCGGAGTAACGTGGACCAGAATGCATTGCAGGCGTACGCCCGTGAGGCTGCCAACTTCTCCACCAATCACCAGCTGCCGTCTCTGGACTTCGCCATGAACCACTACGGTCATCCGGACGTCGCCATGTTCGATTTCACCTGCATGTATGCATCAGAGAACGCTGCCATGATTCGCCAACGCCACGGACACCAGCTGCTGGTCACACTGGTGGGAGACAGTCTGCTGGAGGTGAGACAGGCTGCTGGGGGTGAGACAGGCTGCTGGGGGTGAGACAGGCTGCTGGTCACACTGGTGGGAGACAGTCTGCTGGAGGTGAGACAGGTTGCTGGGGGTGAGACAGGCTGCTGGGGGTGAGACAGGCTGCTGGGGGTGAGACAGGCTGCTGGAGGTGAGACAGGCTGCTGGGGGTGAGACAGGCTGCTGGAGGTGAGACAGGTTGCTGGAGGTGAGACAGGTTGCTGGGGGTGAGACAGGCTGCTGGAGGTGAGACAGGCTGTTGGAGGTGAGACAGGTTGCTGGAGGTGAGACAGGCTGCTGGGGGTGAGACAGGTTGCTGGGGGTGAGACAGTCTGCTGGAGGTGAGACAGTCTGCTGGGGGTGAGACAGGTTGCTGGGGGTGAGACAGTCTGCTGGAGGTGAGACAGTCTGCTGGAGGTGAGACAGGCTGCTGGGGGTGAGACAGGCTGCTGGAGGTGAGACAGGCTGCTGGGGGTGAGACAGTCTGCTGGAAGTGAGACAGGCTGCTGGAGGTGAGACAGGTTGCTGGAGGTGAGACAGGCTGCTGGGGGTGAGACAGTCTGCTGGAAGTGAGACAGGTTGCTGGAGGTGAGACAGGCTGCTGGGGGTGAGACAGTTTGCTGGAGGTGAGACAGGTTGCTGGAGGTGAGACAGTCTGCTGGAAGTGAGACAGGCAGCTGGAGGTGAGACAGGTTGCTGGAGGTGAGACAGTCTGCTGGAAGTGAGACAGGTTGCTGGAGGTGAGACAGGCTGCTGGGGGTGAGACAGTTTGCTGGAGGTGAGACAGGTTGCTGGAGGTGAGACAGGCTGCTGGGGGTGAGACAGTCTGCTGGAAGTGAGACAGGCTGCTGGAGGTGAGACAGGTTGCTGGAGGTGAGACAGGCTGCTGGGGGTGAGACAGTCTGCTGGAGGTGAGACAGGTTGCTGGAGGTGAGACAGTCTGCTGGAAGTGAGACAGGTTGCTGGAGGTGAGACAGGCTGCTGGGGGTGAGACAGTTTGCTGGAGGTGAGACAGGTTGCTGGAGGTGAGACAGTCTGCTGGAAGTGAGACAGGCTGCTGGAGGTGAGACAGGTTGCTGGAGGTGAGACAGGCTGCTGGGGGTGAGACAGTCTGCTGGAAGTGAGACAGGTTGCTGGAGGTGAGACAGGTTGCTGGAGGTGAGACAGTCTGCTGGAAGTGAGACAGATTGCTGGAGGTGAGACAGGCTGCTGGGGGTGAGACAGTTTGCTGGAGGTGAGACAGGTTGCTGGAGGTGAGACAGTCTGCTGGAAGTGAGACAGGCAGCTGGAGGTGAGACAGTCTGCTGGAAGTGAGACAGTCTGTTGGAGGTGAGACAGGTTGCTGGGGGTGAGACAAGCTGCTGGAGGTGAGACAGTCTGCTGGAGGTGAGACAGTCTGTTGGAGGTGAGACAGGTTGCTGGGGGTGAGACAAGCTGCTGGAGGTGAGACAGTCTGTTGGAGGTGAGACAGGTGTAACTCAGGCAGACAGACTGATGACCTGTCTGTCTCTCTGCAGCCCTTCTGGCCAATGGGAACAGGTGTAGCTCGAGGTTTCCTGGCGGCTCTCGACTCGTCCTGGATGATTCGTCGTTGGTCTCAGGGAGACGCTCCGCTGGACATCCTCGCTGAGAGGTGAACACACACACACACACCTGAACACACACACACACACACACACACACACACCTGAACACACACACACACACACCTGAACACACACACACACCTGAACACACACACACACCTGAACACACACACACACACACACCTGAAAAAACACACACGCCTGAACACACACACACACCTGAACACACACACACACCTGAACACACACACATACACACACACCTGAACACACACACACACCTGAACACACACACACACACCTGAACACACACACACGCCTGAACACACACACACACACACACCTGAACACAAACACACACCTGAACACACTTGAACACATACACACACACACGTCTGAACACAAACACACACACACACCTGAACACATACACACACACACACGTCTGAACACAAACACACACACACACCTGAACACAAACACACACACACACACCTGAACACACACACACACACACGTCTGAACACAAACACACACACACACCTGAACAAACACACACACACACACCTGAACACACACACACACACACGTCTGAACACAAACACACACCTGAACACAAACACACACCTGAACACACACACACACCTGAACACACACACACACACACACACACACCTGAACACACACACACCTGAACACACACACACACACCTGAACACATACACACACACCTGAACAAACACACACACACCTGAACACAAACACATGCCTGAACACACTTGAACACATACACACACACACACACACGTCTGAACACAAACACACACACACGTCTGAACACAAACACACACACACACCTGAACACAAACACACACACACACGTCTGAACACAAACACACACACACACCTGAACACAAACACACACACACACACCTGAACACACACACACACACACACACACGTCTGAACACAAACACACACACACACCTGAACAAACACACACACACACACACGTCTGAACACACACACACACCTGAGCACAAACACACACCTGAACACACACACACACCTGAACACAAACACACACCTGAACACACACACACGCCTGAACACAAACACACACCTGAACACAAACACACACACACACACACCTGAACACAAACACACACCTGAACACACACACACACCTGAACACAAACACACACCTGAACACACACACACGCCTGAACACAAACACACACACACACCTGAACACAAACACACACACACACACCTGAAGACAAACACACACACCTGAACACAAACACACACCTGAACACACACACACACCTGAACACAAACACACACACACACCTGAACACACACAGGCCTGCTGCTGTTCATACATCACCTGTAGTGACATCACACCTGTCTGTCTACCTGTCTGTGTGCAGAGAGAGTGTTTACCGTCTACTTCCTCAGACGACTCCAGAGAACATGCAGAAGAACATCAGCCTGTTCTCTCTGGACCCAACAACAAGATACCTGAACATCAACCTGACCAGCACACCTGCACAGGTACACACACACACACACACACACACACCTGCACAGGTACACACACACACACCTGCACAGGTACACACACACACACATACACACCTGCACAGGTACACACACACACACACACACCTGTACAGGTACACACACACACACATACACACCTGCACAGGTACACACACACACACATACACACCTGCACAGGTACACACACACACACACCTGTACAGGTACACACACATACACACACACACACACACCTGCACAGGTACACACACACACACACACACACACCTGCACAGGTACACACACACACACACACACACACACACACACCTGCACAGGTACACACACACACACACACACACACACACACCTGCACAGGTACACACACACACACACACACACACACACATACACACCTGCACAGGTACACACACACACACACCTGCACAGGTACACACACACACACATACACACATTCACAGGTACACACACACACACACACACACACCTGCACAGGTACACACACACACACACACACACACACTCACACACACATACACACATTCACAGGTACACACACACACACACACACACCTGCACAGGTACACACACACACACACACACACACATACACACATTCACAGGTACACACACACACACACACACCTGCACAGGTACACACACACACACACACACACACACACACACACCTGTACAGGTACACACACACACACACACACCTGTACAGGTACACACACACACACACACACAAGTGAACAGGTGTGTTTCTTCTTCAGGTGAGACACTTGGTTGACACAGGAGAAGGGGCGGGGCTAAATACAGACTGTGGTGACATCATCCGCCTGCCGTCGCCCAGATTCCTCCGACAGGGTGAGTCTACCTGACCTAACAGCAGTAAGCTCTCACCTGATTGGTCGGACTCTCACCTGTCTCCTGTGTTCGTCCTCTCAGAGTCCTTCTCTCGGTCCAATCAGCTGCTAACATGGTGCCAGGAGCAGACTCGTGGTTACTGTGGCGTTGCCGTTAGCGACCTGACTACTTCCTGGAAGAGTGGGCTGGCTCTCTGCGCCCTGATTCACCGCTACAGACCAGACCTCATGTAAAAAACTGCACATTTAACGGTTTCAGAGTTTAGAAATACTGACGACCGTGTCCCACCTGAGATACTAAAAGGAATAATATGATGTTTATTATTTGTATTTTCATATTTTACTTATTGAGTTTGCTGCATATATAAACATTTTAATTTAGAATGAAACAATAGATTTTATTTAGTAATTAATAAATGGTCTATAAACCGTTGAAATGTCCTTATATCTGCGTATAACTACACTATAGTGTGTTATAAACCATTTATTAACTCTTTATAGACTCATGATAAATGTGAAACAGGCCTCTTCTTCTCTGGTTTCACTTCCTGTCCCTCCACAGTGACTTCGACTCCCTGGACGAGGCGGCAGTGGAGGAAAACACTCGACTTGGCTTCGACGTGTCCGAGCGAGAGTTTGGGATTTCTCCTCTGATGACGGTGGAGGAAATGTTGTCTGTGGGGGAACCGGACTCTCTGTCCATGGTGATGTACCTGAGCCAGTTCTACCAGCTGCTCAAAGACACTGCGTCCCCTGCTGGTGAGTCCCGCACACTGCAACCAGTCTGTCACACCAAGACACTCAAAAAACACATCTACACATCAGAAACTAAAACATGAAAAAAAGTCCTAAAAAAAGACTTTTAGATTAAAAAAATTAAATCAAAACTTTTCAACAAAAACATTGTGAAACTAAGAAAAAGACATTTTAACAAAGGAAAGATAAAAAATAAAAGAAAAATGTAGAATATAAAGGTAAAATGTAAAACATCATAAATGAACAAAAGACATTTTAGTAAAAACAGAACAAAGAGAAGAAGAATGAAATGAAGAAAAATGCTGGTAAACATTTGGCCTCTACAGACTGAGACTGTGATTTATGAGATTTGTGGCGTCAGACTATAATAAATAAACATGTTTGAGTGTTAATGAGCTGTGATGTTGCGTTCAGGGTGTCTCGCTCAGAGTTCGGACGTCAGAGTAGCTCTCATCACGCCGGCCTCCCTCCTCAGCAGACTGGGACACGACCCGTCCCGCAAACGCAACCCGAAGGTAGCTGCTCTTCATGTTGGATTATATTCTGTGTTCTCTTCTTCCTTCATGTTGGATTATTATTGTTTGACACATCCGTCCGTCCTCCACAGGAGCACAAAGACGTTCTGGGTAAAAGGAGGAAGACCAGTCGAGCGTGTCGAGATGAGCAGGAGGTGAGTTCAGGGTTCATTTATTTTGCTGACAGATAATCATTTAAAGTTTCTACAAGGAACTTTCATGTTGAGTTGGTTTTAGCGCCCCTTGTGGACAAAAGCAGTAGTGTTTACCAGAATGAAGACTGCATTTCCCATGAGCACCAGTGTCTCTTGGCTACCACGTGCATTTGGATGTGATGAGATCATGAATCACATTAATAACTGTGACGTGATGATGGTGACGTAAAGGAAGCTTCATACAGCTGACGACTTTATTTCTGCTTCAGAACGTAACTGTTTTATTTCTCTGATTCTTTGTTCTCGCTCTCTTCATTCACTCTTTAGCTCACTCGACCACCGCTGCTCTCTCTCTCTTTTTCTCTCTTCTTTTTTAAAATAAGTCAGAAAGTCGACAACAAGTCCAACTTTACTTTTAATGTAATCAAACGAAGAGAAATGTCCTCCGATCGTCCTGGTAACGCCTTCGTCCTCCCTCATGCTACAATGCTACATGCAACGTAAACATCAGACATTTAGATGAACCACATAGAAACAGCCGATCTTCTGTCTGATGTTTGATTGTGTCACGTAAAACGTTGTTGAAGCAGGACGTCGCTGCGTTTCCTCCTTTAAAGAATCTCTGATGAATGTTGTTTCCAGTCATGTGACCTGAACGGCGATGATGTCACCCAGATGTTTGAGGAGGGGTTTGTGGGCGGGTCCGGTCGCTCCAGAGTGCGTCTGATGGCCAATCAGCTGCAGGCGAAGCTGGATGAGAATTCGTCTTCCTGCAGGAGTTCTTCTTCTGCGGCTTCACGCCGACAGGTGAGACAAAGACTCGGTCGGCGTGTAAACGTCTCCCGGCTGTCGTCAATAAAACCGACTGGAAACAATCAGACAGTTTAAAATAAACAGAATCTGCTCGATGTTTCTCATTTATGACCCTTTGGATTTAACTAATGACCCCTTGTGGGGTCCCGACCCTCAGGTTGAACCACTGATTCATTCTCCAGATCACACTGAGTCCTCTTCATCCTCCTCATCCTCACATCAGTGTGTTCTGACTGATGAAGAGTGGAGGCAGTGATCATAACAACAACAACAACAACAACAATAATAATAACAACAACAATAATAATAATAACAACAACAACAACAACAACAATAATAATAATAACAACAACAATAATAATAATAACAACAACAATAATAATAATAACAACAACAACAACAACAATAGTAACAACAACAACAACAATAATAATAATAATAACAACAACAATAATAATAATAACAACAACAATAATAATAATAACAACAACAACAACAACAACAATAATAATAATAATAACAACAACAACAATAATAATAACAACAACAATAATAATAATAACAACAACAACAACAACAATAGTAACAACAACAACAACAATAGTAATAACACTGTGTGTCGACCAGCAGGGGGAGCCAGTGACCAGACTCCCTCCGGCATCAGATGCTCCTGTCCAGCCATCGTCATGGAGACCGGTAAACACCAGTTTAGACCAGTAGAGACCGGTATAGACCGGTAGAGACCAGCAGAGACCGGTATAGACCGGCAGAGACCGGTAGAGACCGGTAGAGACCAGTAGAGACCGGTATGGACCAGTATAGACCAGTAGAGACCAGTAGAGACCAGTAGAGACTGGCAGAGACCAGTATAGACCAGTAGAGACCGGTATGGACCAGTATAGACCAGTAGAGACCAGTAGAGACTGGCAGAGACCAGTATAGACCAGTAGAGACCGGTATGGACCAGTATAGACCAGTAGAGACCAGTAGAGACCGGCAGAGACCGGTAGAGACCGGTAGAGACCAGTAGAGACCGGTATGGACCAGTATAGACCAGTAGAGACCAGTAGAGACCAGTAGAGACCAGTAGAGACTGGCAGAGACCAGTATAGACCAGTAGAGACCGGTATGGACCAGTATAGACCAGTAGAGACCAGTAGAGACTGGCAGAGACCAGTATAGACCAGTAGAGACCGGTATGGACCAGTATAGACCAGTAGAGACCAGTAGAGACCAGTAGAGACCAGCAGAGACCGGTATAGACCGGCAGAGACCGGTAGAGACCGGTAGAGACCAGTAGAGACCGGTATGGACCAGTATAGACCAGTAGAGACCAGTAGAGACCAGTAGAGACTGGCAGAGACCAGTATAGACCAGTAGAGACCAGTAGAGACCAGTAGAGACCGGTATAGACTGGCAGAGACCAGTAGAGACCAGTATAGACTGGCAGAGACCAGTAGAGACCAGTAGAGACCAGTAGAGACCAGTAGAGACCAGTAGGGTGTTTCAGTCTCACATCACTTCTTTAGTTTCCCTTTAATGACGTCATCACGCTGGTCTGATGATGTCACAGTAAACGTGTGAAACTGTAGAAACCAGACGTGAAGGTGAACGACAGGATTATTGATTATTATCCACAATGATCCATCAGGAATGTAAACAAACACAGTTACAAACAAATAAAATAAACAAACACTTGTTAGTGACTGAAAATACAGATAAACTCTGTTTATCAGCTATCTGCTCTCAGTTATTGATCGTCAGTCACTTCTACTTTGTTGTTTGATTGATCACTGATAAGTCCTGATCACATCTGACGGTCACAGTAAAACTGTCTTCTAATAATTTTGTTGTTAGCTGGAGAGCTAACAGCTAACATGCTAACACATTAGCTTTCATAGCTGGTAGCGTCAACAACATTCAACAAAACTAAAACTGAATTCCTTTATTTCTGTTTCTATTTATACACTTTAATTTGAAAGGATTTATAGGAGTCTAATAAATATGTTGAAACACTTGCAGTATTAATACACTAATGTAGTTCACACAGTAGATACATTTACTGCTTTATGTTCAATCTTCAGTTTTAGTATCTTTTTAATTCACTGTAAATAAAAATGACAGGATACATTTATTCCTGAGTAACGAGCTGTGAGCAGCAGGAAAAGTTTCATTTCAGCTGAAGCTAAAGATTAAAGAGAGAAAAGTGATTTTACAATCTGCAGATTATATAGATTTATCGTCAGAGTGCATTATGAAAGATCTTCTAATGGTCAGTATGAACAGGAGGAATGATTACAGCAAGAAAAACAGCTTTAATGTTCATTTGGACTCCTGACTGAAAAATAGTGAATCCGTCCTTTAAGCTGCACGTAACCTGAGGCGCAAAACTCAGGGCGAAGAGAGCGAAGCTGCTGTTTCTAAAGCTTCGTTTCTGCAACACTGGAGGTTAGATTGAACAAAATAGCAAATCATCAGCCTCTGCTCACATCTGTAACACTGGACATAGAATATTCTAACATGAACATACTGACATGACAGTCTCGTCTGTCCATGAACATTATGACATTCATCAACTGCCTGACAACATTTCCCCCCATAAACAGTCCAGAAACAACCACAGAACCACACACATCACGTCTTGATGATGGCATGAACATGTGTGAACAGTCACAGACGTTATTTCTCAGTCTGAGTTGTACAGATTAATTTAACTTTCACTGAGAGCTCCAGAGAGATGACGTCTAATACTGAGAGAATCTGATCTGCAGATTTCTGTCAGACCTAAAAGTCGAAGTCTTCTCTGAGATTTGGTAACATTAATTACTGAGTCATCATTTAGAAGTAAAACTTCAGGTAAACTAGGAATACGTGTTGCAGTCCCACCTCAGCATTGTTATGTACTGTTCGGAGAAGTGAGTGTGAAGCGTTTTCTGGGAGTCAAATAAAACCTTTGAATGAATTTAAAACGAATTATTTGATGGATAAAATTGATTTTATGGTCTAAATTAGGTTAAAGTTGTAGAAGGGACATTTTGTATTAAGTTTACACAGTGATCAAGAAAACTGCAAAGTAGAAGTTTAACATTAGAAAAGCTGATGTTCACACAGCAGAACTGACTCTGACACACAGTTTACATAAAGATATAACGTTTATGTTGAGTTTGAACCTCCTGCACCATATCGTAAATTTTAAAGTTTTGTCCATCTGTCCTCCTGTGTCTCCGTGGAAACGTCTCCATCAGAGGAAACGGACTCAGCAACAGGAGCAGATGAGTTTTCGATTCAAAGAGAAGATCAGGTGTCAGTCTGCGGACAGCAGGGACGAGCAGGTACGACGCCCCGCTGAACTCTGGGTAATTGTGCAGGTGTTTGTGACTCTGTCTCAACTGTCAGATCTGGACAACATCTAAACTCTGACCTTGTTTTCTCCTCTGCGTCTTTAAGAATCTGACACAGACTGAAATAACGAGCCGGCAGTTGTTTCCTCCTGCGGCTTCAGTCGTTCTCCTCGGCTTTAGTTTCAGTTGTGTTTGGCTCTGCAGGGCACGCTCCTCCATGTGATCAATAACACACTGTTCTCACTCTGAAGCTCATGAATAGTTTCTATTGAGAGCAGAACGCCTGCAGCTGAATATCTCTAAACTGAAGTTTGCTGACTGAGCACTTTGTGTCCTCACTAAGATTTAAATAACACAGATTTAAAACTCTCAATACTGACCTTCATTTCACTGTTCAAGTTTCTATTTATTAAGTTTAATATGAGTGAAAAACACATCAGACCAAACAACTGAAGAGTATGAGCACATTCAACTGAACGATTTAAATCATGTCGCAGAACTTAGAAATCAATTAAATCTGTCTGGTCAATTATTTTCATTATTGATTAATGGGAAAGTTATTTTGCTGATTTTTCCAACCTGTAAAATTCAGCGGTGACTTTTCAAATTGTCCCATACCCAAAGAGAACCGGTTTATTAGGAATGAAAACCAGAAAATATTCACATTTGGGGAAATGGAAACAAAAGAATTTTTGCTCAGAAAATTACTTAAATAATTATTCAATAAGCTTCAGTCTCCTCACACAGACCAAAAACATGCCGCCAATCCTCTGACTAGTGGATTTCTGATTAGCTCTACCTCTGGAGCCACAGCTGGCCCTTAGGTTAAAAAACAAAATGTGTACAAATAAAACTGAAACTGAGTTAGAATGAATCAGTTTGCACAGCTGAACAGTTTTCAGTGCAGACACATTTAAATCCAAACACCAGGACTTCCCCGGACTTGTGGACTTAACAGGCGTGATGAAACCCTTAAGCGCTGCAAGCTCTGAGTCCATAATTCATGGAGTCGGCCTGAGGCCTCTCAGGGACTTTTTGCAGAGTTACATAGAAAAATCATTGAACTAAGAAAACAAACATGCAATGTGACAACTCTCAGCTGAGAGTCTGATGTAAATTTAATATGTAAAGGAAACATTTTACTTTAAATGTGTTTCCATCCACCTATTTGTATTCTATTTTCATTTCATTTGCATGTAATTTACTGCCTACAGAGGCAATAACATGCCTACAGAGGTAGTGGAGTGAGTACAGAGAAAGAAATGTGCCTACACAGGTAATAAAGTGCCTACAGAGGCAGTAAAGTGACTACAGAGGCAGTAAAGTGACTACAGAGGCAGTGACTTGCCTACAGAGGCAGTAGAGTGACTACAGAGGCAGTGACTTGCCTACAGAGGTAGTGAAGTGAGTACAGAGAAAGTAATGTGCCTACACAGGTAATAAAGTGACTACAGAGGTAGTTAAGTGACTACAGAGGTAGTAAAGTGAGTACAGAGACAGTAAAGTGCCTACAGAGGTAGTAAAATTCCTACAGAGGTAGTAACGTGCCTGCAGAGGCAGTAAAGTGACTACAGAGGTAGTAACGTGCCTACAGAGGTAGTAACATGCCTACAGAGGCAGTAAAGTGACTACAGAGGCAGTAAAGTGCCTACAGAGGCAGTAACTTGCCTACAGAGGTAGTGAAGTGAGTACAGAGAAAGTAATGTGCCTACACAGGTAATAAAGTGACTACAGAGGTAGTTAAGTGACTACAGAGGTAGTAACGTGCCTACAGAGGCAGTAGAGTGACTACAGAGGCAGTGACTTGCCTACAGAGGTAGTGAAGTGAGTACAGAGACAGTAAAGTGCCTACAGAGGTAGTAAAGTGACTACAGAGGCAGTAAAGTTCCTACAGAATTAGTAATGTGCCTACAGAGGCAGTAAAGTGACTACAGAGGTAGTAACGTGCCTACAGAGGCAGTAAAGTGACTACAGAGGCAGTTAAGTGCCTACACAGGTAGTAAATTGACTGTAAAACTTGGACGTAAACATGTAGGTTTTAAAATATAAATGTTTTATGAGGAAGGAAACTTCACAGGAACCTTTAATAATAACTAACCATTAATGTCATCAGTCATCTTCAGATCATCTCTAAGGATAACCTCTGACATCATCGACAGGTTATGACCTCATTCTCTTCTTCTTCTGCTTGTTTAGAGTCAGTCTGTGTTTCCTGTCGGGAGCAGCGACGTGTGTTTCTTCTGTAAGCAGAGAGTTTATGTGATGGAGCGTTTGAGTGCTGAAGGTCTGTTCTTCCACCGAAGCTGCTTCCAATGCGACTTCTGCAGCAGCACGCTGAGACTCGCCGCATACGCATACCACGCCCCCAGCGGTGAGTTCACTGACAGGAAACAAAGATGAGAAAAAGACACATTCATGGTGAAGTCTCTTGGTTAAAAGGTCTGTTCACCCAAATCTCCAGCAGTGTAGTTTTGGTTTCAGATTTCTGTCCCCGCCATAACATAGAGACATTTAAATATGTCTAAACAAAACACACCAGAGACTCTTCATTACTGATGAATTCAAACTTTCACACAAATATGTAAATGTATGACACATGGAAGGCTATTTTTGCCAGTAAAAGACAAAAGAGAAGAAAAGTTATGGGACGAGTTCACAGTGTTTCCAGCAGTCAGGTGTCTGTAATCATTCCTCCTGTTCATACTGGATATTAAAGATCCTTCAAATGTGCTTTCAATGGAAGTGATGGAGGCCAAAATCCACAGTGTGTCCACACAGTCATTTAAAGTCTGTGTGAAGCTTCTATTCAGCTTCAGCAGTCTGAGTTAGTCATATCAAGTGGATATCTGACACATTTACAGTCTTTTTAGCATCAAATTCCCTCTTTGTGTTTCCTCGGACAGTGTTTCCCTGTTGAGCTGCAGGTGGAAGTATAGTAACAAAAAGAGGAACTTTGGCACTAAAAAGACTGTAACGTTGAAAGATATCTACTTGATTTGACTCATTTGGACGCTGAAGCTTCATATTAGCTTCAGACTGTGGATTTTGTCCTCCATCACTTCCATTGTAAGGTCATTATGAAGGATCTTCTAATGGTCAGTATGAACAGGAGGAATGATTACAGCAAGAAACACACTGACTGTTGGTTTAAGATGGACGTGAGAAATTGTGAACCTGTCCTATCACTCATGAGAAAATATGGTATTGGCAACTACATTACGGTGAGATATAAACCATTTATTAACTGTTTATAGACTGATTATTGATGATAAACAGATTAAAGTCTGACAGCTGCACTGATGATTCAGATCTTCGTCTCATCAGTCTGATTTCACACTGATCACTGCTGCTGCCCGCAGATCTCTGATTAACCACATGATCACACTGTGCTGTCATGTGACTTGTGTATATGTGTGTGTGTGTGTGTGTGTGTGTGTGTTAGCGCCCCGTGCCTCACACATCCAGTGTGTGTTCGTGTGTGTGTGTATTTTCGTCACACAATATGTTTATTGTGTGTTTGAGCTTCAGGACAAACAAGATCTTAAGTTTGTTTGCATAAAACTCTCCGGCCAATCAGAGCAGAGTGGTCACATGACCAGAGTTTGAAGGGGAGGCGGGAGAGAGTTTGAATGTTGGTATAAAAACATGAAGTTGTGTGAGAGAGCTGTCTGAACATCTGTAGAACATCTGTCCTGTTGTCTGACTCCTTCTTCTTCTCTCAGGGACGTTTTACTGTTTGCAGCACTACGACTCTCGTCTGAGCGCTCCAACGGCGAGGAAGAGACCGACGCCGTCTGACAAAGCTTCTTCTCACCGGACTTCAGTCGTAAGAACTTTTTGTCTAAATAAAGATTCAGATCTGTTTAAACTCCAGAGATTCACAATAAAAATAAAATCAAGCAACAAGAATATAAAACATGAAACCAGCGATGCAAAATATTTGTTATTTTATACTGGATTATACTGGATTATACTGGATTATACTGGATTATACTGGATTATTTAATTTACATGGTTACAGTGATGTTTACAGTATACAGTGAATACATGTGTAATAATTAATGCAGTAATATAATATTATGACACTCTGCGAGGACCAGAGTACTTTTACTTATGACACTTTAAGTACTTTTTGTTGTTAATACATAATTACTTTAAGGCATTGGTTCTCAAAGTGCAGTCCGGGGACCCCCCAGGGGTCCTTGAGGGGTTCCAGGGAGACCCCAGCAACAAGAGGAATAATTTATTTTCACTATAATTCCATCCATAAGTAACACAAAGACAGAACATATGACTATTCTGGTCCTGGGTTTCATACACTTTCTGTAATAAAACATGTAAATGGGGGTCTGTGGTATAACTTGTGTCCTTGACGGGTAAAACTTTGATAACCACCGCCCGCCTCAAGGTAAACTTCCAAGTGCAGGACTTTGTAATGGAGTATTTTACACAGTATTGGTACTTTTGTTTAGGTCAAATATCTGAATACTTTGTGCTGTAGTGTTGGTTGCTAGGATGTTCTTGGCAGTTGCCAGGGTTCTAGCAGGTGGTTGCTAAGGTTTCCTGGCTGGTAACCATGGAGTTCAAGGTGGTTGCTAGGGTGTCCATGTTTTATTGTTTTTGCGTGCTGGTACTCACGGAGACGATGTTTCATTCAGCTGTGTTTGTCTTGGCCGGTGAAATAAAGTGTTCAGCTCCATCAGCTTCATGTTGAAAATAAACTTTAGTAGAACTGAGTGTGTTTGTTTTGTTTCAAGGCGTCTCTGGGATCCGCTCCATCGCTCTCCTCCGCTGACTCTCTGATCTCTGGAGCAGCTGACCGTCGTCGCTCCTCAGGTGAGTTCGCTTCACCTGCGTCGTCTTTCTGTCATCTTACCTGTCCACACTGAGGGTCGTCCTTAAACTGGGATCAATGTGGGCTTTAGTGTGTGTGTGTTTCTGTGTGTGTCTGTGTGTGTGCGCGGCTGTGTACGTGTGTATGCAGTGGTTTCTCTGATGGAGGCGGGGAAGAAGCTGGTGGCGACGCCGGAGAGGATCGAACTGGAAAACTACCGGCGGAGCTCGAAGGTGGAGACGGAGCTGCTGGAGGGAGCCGAGGAGCCGGAGGAGATCTCTGAGGAGGCGCTGAACCAATTCAACCTGTGTGTGGACAAGAAACACGCCAACAGGTCCAGGTCAGTTTACTGTGAACATACAAGAAACACGCCAACAGCTCCAGGTCAGTTTACTGTGAACATACAAGAAACACGCCAACAGGTCCAGGTCAGTTTACTGTGAACATACAAGAAACACGCCAACAGCTCCAGGTCAGTTTACTGTGAACATACAAGAAACACGCCAACAGCTCCAGGTCAGTGTACTGTGAACATACAAGAAACACGCCAACAGCTCCAGGTCAGTGTACTGTGAACATACAAGAAACACGCCAACAGCTCCAGGTCAGTGTACTGTGAACATACAAGAAACACGCCACGCGTATGTAAATTTATGTTTTTAAAAAAGTATGAGTTAAAATTATAAAATACATCAAAATTGTGTCAAGTTTAATACTTTTTTGGTAAAAACTGATCATTTCCAGTCAGAATTATAATTATTATACAGTCATGATTATGATGTTTTAAGTGTTAACATGAGTATTTTTATTTTTATCATTCCTCACTTCCTGGCAGTAATGATCTTCCATACATAAGCTCTTCCTCCTCCTCTTCATTTCTCTCCTCCTCCTCCTCCTCCTCTTCCTCCTCCTCTTCATTTCTCTCCTCCTCCTCCTCCTCCTCCTCCTCCTCCTCCTCCTCCTCTGATGTGAAACTGTTTGTTTTTCTGTGTTCAGCTCAGAGTCGGATATGGAGGAGGAGAGCGGCGGCGGTGGCCATCACCACCGTGTGACCTCAGAGACGGCCAGAGCTTCATGGAAGGAGGCTCTGCAGCTCCACCTCCACCTGAGAGGTGAAGAAGAGGAGGAGGAGGAGGAGGAGGAGGAGGAGGAGGAGGAGGAGGAGGAGGACCATGAGGATGAAGACGGGGGAGGCAGTGAGATGGAGTCCAGTGATGGTAGGTCTCAGTTTGTTTTTCTGTTTCCTGTCTGTCAGGTCGTTAGTTTGAATCCACAGCTTGTTGTGATGTTGTTGTGTTTTAATGTGATGTTGTTGTGTTGTGGTGTTGTTGTGTGATGTTGTGTGATGTTGTGTTGTGTTGTGGTGTTGTTGTGTGATGTTGTGTTGTGTTGTTGTGTTGTGTTGTGGTGTTGTTGTGTGATGTTGTTGTGTTGTTGTGTTGTGGTGTTGTTGTGTGATGTTGTTGTGTTGTTGTGTTGTGTTGTGATGTTGTTGTGTTGTTGTGTTGTGTTGTGGTGTTGTTGTGTGATGTTGTTGTGTTGTGATGTTGTTGTGTTGTTGTGTTGTGTTGTGATGTTGTTGTGTGATGTTGTGATGTTGTGTTGTGTTGTGATGTAGTTGTGTGATGTTGTGGTGTTGTGATGTTGTGTTGTGTTGTGATGTTGTTGTGTGATGTTGTGTGGTGTTGTGTTTTAATGTGATGTAGTTGTGTGATGTTGTGGTGTTGTGTTTTAATGTTGTGATGTTGTTGTGTGATGTTGTTGTGTGATGTTGTGGTGTTGTTGTGTTGTGGTGTTGTGATGTTGTTGTGTGATGTTGTGTGGTGTTGTGTTTTAATGTGATGTAGTTGTGTGATGTTGTGGTGTTGTGATGTTGTTGTGTTGTTGTGTTGTGTTGTGATGTTGTTGTGTTGTTGTGTTGTGTTGTGGTGTTGTTGTGTGATGTTGTTGTGTTGTGGTGTTGTGTTGTGATGTTGTTGTGTTGTTGTGTTGTGTTGTGATGTTGTTGTGTTGTTGTGTTGTTGTGTTGTGTTGTGATGTTGTTGTGTGATGTTGTGTTGTGTTGATGTGTTGTGATATTGTTGTGTGATGTGGTGTTGTTGTGTTGTGTTGTGATGTTGTTGTGTGATGTTGTGTTGTGTTGATGTGTTGTGATATTGTTGTGTGATGTGGTGTTGTTGTGTTGTGATGTTGTGGTGTTGTTGTGTTGTGTTGTTGTGTTGTTGTGTTGTGATGTAGTTGTGTGATGTTGTGATGTTGTGTTGTGTTGTTGTGTTGTGATGTAGTTGTGTGATGTTGTGTTGTGTTGTGATGTTGTTGTGTGATGTTGTGGTGTTGTTGTGTTGTGTTGTGTTGTCGTGTTGTGTTGTGGTGTTGTGGTGTAGTTGTGTGATGTTGTGGTGTTGTGATGTTGTGTGGTGTTGTGTTTTAATGTTGTGATGTTGTTGTGTGATGTTGTTGTGTGATGTTGTGGTGTTGTTGTGTTGTGGTGTTGTGATGGTGTTGTGATGTTGTTGTGTTGTTGTGTTTTAATGTTGTGATGTTGTTGTGTGATGTTGTGTGGTGTTGTGTTTTAATGTGATGTAGTTGTGTGATGTTGTGGTGTTGTGATGTTGTTGTGTTGTTGTGTTTTAATGTTGTGATGTTGTTGTGTGATGTTGTGGTGTTGTTGTGTTGTGTTGTGTTGTCGTGTTGTGTTGTGGTGTTGTGGTGTAGTTGTGTGATGTTGTGGTGTTGTGATGTTGTGTGGTGTTGTGTTTTAATGTTGTGATGTTGTTGTGTGATGTTGTTGTGTGATGTTGTGGTGTTGTTGTGTTGTGGTGTTGTGATGTAGTTGTGTGATGTTGTGGTGTTGTGATGTTGTTGTGTTGTTGTGTTTTAATGTTGTGATGTTGTTGTGTGATGTAGTTGTGTGATGTTGTGGTGTTGTGGTGTTGTTGTGTTGTTGTGTTGTGATGTTGTGTTTTAATGTGATGTAGTTGTGTGATGTTGTGGTGTTGTTGTGTCTCCCCCTGCTGGTAGAAGGGGAGTACAGTCCCTGGGAGGTGGAGCGTCGTTCAGGCCTGTGGCTCCTGTTAGAGGAGGAGACAGGTAGCATCCAAACCAATTATAATAATAATAATAATAATAATAATAATAATAATAATTTAACTTCATCAACTCTCTGCTGTCATGATATTTTTATCAACATAAATGTTATTGATTATTATTATAATATTAATCAGCTGCTCAATTTTCTCCCCAGAATAAATAATGTATTTATTATTATTATTATTTATTATTACAGATATTTATTCTCATTTAAATATACTGAGTTTATTGATCACCCACCATGTGTGTATATATAATATATCACTCAATATTCAATATTGAACGTATCTTAATGAACTGTGATTAAAAACTGATCGATTATTGACTGATCGATGATTGATGATTGATTTTTGTGCCCCCCCCCCCCCCCCCCAGAGGAGGGCATCTCTCCTCCTCTCATCTCATCAGCTGGAGGAAGTGATGTCACACCAGTGGAGCCTGACTCCACCTCCTCTGACACTCACCTCCCCTTCACCACGCCTGACTCCGCCCCCTCACCTGTGACTCCGCCCCTCGTCCACACACCCTCCACCGCCTCCTTCATCACCACGCCTGACTCCGCCCCCTCCGTCAGCTCAACGAGCCTCGACGACGAGAGAGAGGGAGCCCCGCCCACACAGTTCATGCCTCTGGTCGTCATAGAAACAGCAGCTCAGAGACACGCCCCCCAACCTGCCTCTTGGGGAGGAGCCAGAGGGCGGGGCGCTTTTGATGACATCAACCCTGAACTGCCGCCAAAGAAGCCCCTCGTCCTGCAGGAGAGGGGGGCGGTGCCATATCAGGAGGGGGCGTGGTCAGACCAGGAGGAGGCGGGGCCAGATAAAGAGGAGGGAAGGAGGAGACGCAGAGGAGCACACACTCTCCCCCCTCGACTCCTCCCCCCTCTGCAGGCCGGGGGCGGGGCTCTCCTCCTCCACCTGAGGGGTCTTCGGGAGGCTCCGCCCCTCAGACAGGTGGAGGAGGAGGGGGGCGGGGCCAGAGCCCTGTGGAGGGCGGTGTTCTCTGGAAACAGGAAGAAGAAGAAGAGGGGCGGGGCTTCACTGCCAGGTGCAGGGAAGCTGAAGAAGGAAGCAGCCAATCCCAGGAGAGCAACAGGTGATGATGACTGTAACACGCATGCAGAGTGATGTCACTGTGATGAGGTCATGATTCTACTTCCTGTTTGTTGTCTCAGATTTGAGAAGAGGTCTCACTCTGACAGAAGAATCTGATCTGGACTCGTCCACTCTGCTGCAGAGATGTTCGCTGACGCCCAGAAACAACGTAAGACTCAAGCACAGCTCACACCACAGCCATGGTCTTCATCATGTATGTGATCAATACATCAATACATCAATACACTCAGCGGCCACTTTATCAGGAACACCTGTGCAATCTAACGCAGTCCAACACAGCAGCTTCTCTGGGGTGCATTATATTGATAATATTGATACTCCATTAACATACATGAGGGGGACAAATTATCAATAACACTCCAGTTCACCAGCAGCACCAGTATGACTAGTATGAGTAATAAACATACGGCAGAATTATCACCTTTCTGACAATGTCAACAAAACCCAAAATGTATAAACTTCATAAAAGTAGAATTTATGGAGAAGCTGCTGTGTTGGACGCATTAGATCACACAGGTGAGTTTATCAATACTTTGATAAGTTTTCTATAAACATCAGACAGTTTATATCAGAAAAATAAAATCCATCAGATTCAACATCATTAGAGCGACAGCTGCAGCTTTTTATCATATAGTCTACATTATATATGAGACGTCTACGGGTTAACTGTCCTCTCGTGTTCGTAGCTGCGTCTGGAGCTGTTCGACCTCGCGTCTGAAATTCAGAGAGTCTCAATAAAAGAGGAGAAGCAGCAGCAGGAGGAGGAGGAGGAGGAGGAGGAGGAGGTATCACAGGAGGAGGCTCTGTACATCAGCTCTGTTAGATGGAGTGATGGTTCAGTTTCTGTGACTGTAGACTCCTTTACAAGACTTCAGACTGAACTTATCTCAGCTGACTCGGACTTGTTTCATGTGACTTGAGACGTTTCTCTGCAGTTGAGACTCAACTTGTCCTTAAAGACTTAAAACAGTAGAAATACAGTAGATAGTTGTAGTTAGTTGAGTTCAGTGACTGTGGAGTCTGAACTATGAAGCAGGTTCAACATATCCAGGATCTTCTGGTTATCTGGCTTCACTGAGCCTCACATTAACCGTCCAGAACCAGAACTATGAAGAACCAGAACCAGAACTATGAAGCTGTTACCAACCAGCTCAGTAACTCTGGTTTAACAGCTGCGAGCGCGTTCATGTGAAAGAGGCGGGTCGTTAATAACGAGCGCGTTCATGTGAAAGAGGCGGGTCGTTAATAACGAGCGCGTTCATGTGAAAGAGGCGGGTCGTTAATAACGAGCTCGTTCATGTGAAAGAGGCGGGTCGTTAATAACGAGCGCGTTCATGTGAAAGAGGCGGGTCATTAATAACGAGCGATGTCATCAGAACCATGAATGAAGTTCTTCATATGAGATGAAACAGTGAAACCAAGAACCTGCAGATTCAACCAAGTGAATGTAAACGAGCCTGTAATCATACAACAAACACTAGAAATCATAAATAAATAAAATACATGTAGGAATTATTCTATATGACTGAAGTATAGAGGGAGTATTTTCACTGTTTACAAACCATCTGAATATGTCACATAACAAACTTAAAGTAACGTCAGACTGTTTCTGCTGCTGAAGCAAAGAGTGTAAAAGTATTTAATGACTGATGATTTATAATCATGGAGCCAATTAACAGTGAGGATTATTGATCTCTGGTGTTTATCTGCAGTTGTCTGATGTTATTCTGACTGCAGCCATGAATCAGAGAGTAAAATCACTATTAAACTATTAAAATATGTGTTTAGTGTCGTAAACGATCTCCGTTTGTTAGAAGCTCTGATTTAAAACCAGAAACATGAAACAATAAAATGTTTCTACTGATCTATAAAAAAATATATTGATCTTTTTAAAAAATCATTTTATTGTAATTTGGGACTTTTGTCCATGATTTAGATTAACCTTGATAAGAAGTGAACCACCGTCATAGGACTGAAAACCTGCTTCATAGTACAGACCTCTGGTGACCTGTTGTGACCTCTGGTGACCTGTGGTGACCTCTGGTGACCTGTGGTGACCTGTGGTGACCTCTGGTGACCTGTGATGAGTCTGTTTGTGTTTTCTGACGGTCTCTGTCCTCCGTCTCTCAGCCTCCATACGTCCCTCACGCTCTGGCTTTTAAACGAGCATACGCCATCAAGGTACAGACCCATCCGTCACACCTGAAGGTTCTAGTCTCAGTCCCGTCACACCTGAAGGTTCTAGTCTCAGTCCCGTCACACCTGAAGGTTCTAGTCTCAGTCCCGTCACACCTGAAGGTTCTAGTCTCAGTACCATAATACCTGAAGGTTCTAGTCTCAGTACCATAATACCTGAAGGTTCTAGTCTCAGTCCCGTCACACCTGAAGGTTCTAGTCTCAGTCCCGTCACACCTGAAGGTTCTAGTCTCAGTACCATAATACCTGAAGGTTCTAGTCTCAGTACCATAATACCTGAAGGTTCTAGTCTCAGTTCCGTCACACCTGAAGGTTCTAGTCTCAGTCCCGTCACACCTGAAGGTTCTAGTCTCAGTCCCGTCACACCTGAAGGTTCTAGTCTCAGTCCCGTCACACCTGAAGGTTCTAGTCTCAGTACCATAATACCTGAAGGTTCTAGTCTCAGTACCATAATACCTGAAGGTTCTAGTCTCAGTTCCGTCACACCTGAAGGTTCTAGTCTCAGTCCCGTCACACCTGAAGGTTCTAGTCTCAGTACCATAATACCTGAAGGTTCTAGTCTCAGTACCATAATACCTGAAGGTTCTAGTCTCAGTCCCGTCACACCTGAAGGTTCTAGTCTCAGAGCCGTCACACCTGAAGGTTCTAGTCTCAGTCTCGTCACACCTGAAGGTTCTAGTCTCAGTCTCGTCACACCTGAAGGTTCTAGTCTCAGTCCCGTCACACCTGAAGGTTCTAGTCTCAGTCTCGTCACACCTGAAGGTTCTAGTCTCAGAGCCGTCACACCTGAAGGTTCTAGTCTCAGTCCCGTCATACCTGAAGGTTCTAGTCTCAGTCCCATCATACCTGAAGGTTCTAGTCTCAGTCCCGTCACACCTGAAGGTTCTAGTCTCAGAGCCGTCACACCTGAAGGTTCTAGTCTCAGTCCCATCATACCTGAAGGTTCTAGTCTCAGTCCCGTCACACCTGAAGGTTCTAGTCTCAGTCCCGTCACACCTGAAGGTTCTAGTCTCAGTCCCATAATACCTGAAGGTTCTAGTCTCAGTCTCGTCACACCTGAAGGTTCTAGTCTCAGTCCCGTCACACCTGAAGGTTCTAGTCTCAGTCTCGTCACACCTGAAGGTTCTAGTCTCAGTCCCGTCACACCTGAAGGTTCTAGTCTCAGTCCCGTCACACCTGAAGGTTCTAGTCTCAGTCCCATAATACCTAAAGGTTCTAGTCTCAGTCTCGTCACACCTGAAGGTTCTAGTCTCAGTCCCGTCACACCTGAAGGTTCTAGTCTCAGTCTCGTCACACCTGAAGGTTCTAGTCTCAGTCCCGTCACACCTGAAGGTTCTAGTCTCAGTCCCGTCACACCTGAAGGTTCTAGTCTCAGTCCCGTCATACCTGAAGGTTCTAGTCTCAGTCCCGTCACACCTGAAGGTTCTAGTCTCAGTCCCGTCACACCTGAAGGTTCTAGTCTCAGTCTCGTCACACCTGAAGGTTCTAGTCTCAGTCTCGTCACACCTGAAGGTTCTAGTCTCAGTCTCGTCACACCTGAAGGTTCTAGTCTCAGTCCCGTCACACCTGAAGGTTCTAGTCTCAGTCCCGTCACACCTAAAGGTTCTAGTCTCAGTCCCGTCACACCTGAAGGTTCTAGTCTCAGTCTCGTCACACCCGAAGGTTCTAGTCTCAGTCCCGTCACACCCGAAGGTTCTAGTCTCAGTCCCGTCACACCTGAAGGTTCTAGTCTCAGTCTCGTCACACCTGAAGGTTCTAGTCTCAGTCCCGTCACACCCGAAGGTTCTAGTCTCAGTCCCGTCACACCTGAAGGTTCTAGTCTCAGTCTCGTCACACCTGAAGGTTCTAGTCTCAGTCCCATAATACCTGAAGGTTCTAGTCTCAGTCTCGTCACACCTGAAGGTTCTAGTCTCAGTCCCATAATACCTGAAGGTTCTAGTCTCAGTCCCGTCACACCTGAAGGTTCTAGTCTCAGTCCCGTCACACCTGAAGGTTCTAGTCTCAGTCTCGTCACACCTGAAGGTTCTAGTCTCAGTCCCGTCACACCCGAAGGTTCTAGTCTCAGTCCCGTCACACCTGAAGGTTCTAGTCTCAGTCTCGTCACACCTGAAGGTTCTAGTCTCAGTCCCATAATACCTGAAGGTTCTAGTCTCAGTCTCGTCACACCTGAAGGTTCTAGTCTCAGTCCCATAATACCTGAAGGTTCTAGTCTCAGTCCCGTCACACCTGAAGGTTCTAGTCTCAGTCCCGTCACACCTGAAGGTTCTAGTCTCAGTCTCGTCACACCTGAAGGTTCTAGTCTCAGTCCCATCACACCTGAAGGTTCTAGTCTCAGTCCCGTCACACCTGAAGGTTCTAGTCTCAGTCTCGTCACACCTGAAGGTTCTAGTCTCAGTCCCATAATACCTGAAGGTTCTAGTCTCAGTCTCGTCACACCTGAAGGTTCTAGTCTCAGTCCCATAATACCTGAAGGTTCTAGTCTCAGTCCCGTCACACCTGAAGGTTCTAGTCTCAGTCCCGTCACACCTGAAGGTTCTAGTCTCAGTCTCGTCACACCTGAAGGTTCTAGTCTCAGTCCCATCATACCTGTAACACCTGTGGTCTCTGCTGGTACAGAGACGCTCTCTGAAGGTCAGGGTCCAGGACTCAGATGGACTGTCCTCATGTCCCACTGAGGTGGTCGGAGTCCTGGTCCAGCCGAAGGAGGCGTCCAGTCTGAGCGTGAAGGAGACCCTGTTCCAGAGGGAACAAGAGCCCGAAGACGAAGACCTGGATGCCAAAATCACCCGACGGGTTCAGAGAGCCGCTCGAAGACAAGCAAAAAAGGAAGAGCTGAAGAGACTCCACAAGGCACAGGTGAGTCCACCTGAGAACAGAGACAGACCAGGTGAGTCCACCTGAGAACAGAGACAGACCAGGTGAGTCCACCTGAGGACAGAGACAGACCAGGTGAGTCCACCTGAGGAGGAAGTTAGTTAGTGAAGAACCTTCATGTCCACGTTGTGGAACATTATCTTTGGCTTAAAAACATCACAATACAGGATGTTGTGAAACACCTGACTTCAGGTGACCTTCCTCTCTTCCCATTGGCTCAGACACCTGACGTCCACAGTTAGACGCTTCTCTTAAAGAGCCAACAGGTGAATTAATGTTACTGTATATAAATTATACGAGACGAGTTGGAGGAGTTCTCTTAATCTAAATCATTCATTTAAGATGAAGACTTGTTTTAAAGTTAAGGTTAGCGTAGGGTTATATTAATGTGTGTGTATGTGTGTGTGTGTGTGTGCGTATGTGTGTGTGCGTGTGTGTGTGCATGTGTGTGTGTGTGTGTGTGTGTGTGTGTGTGTGTGCGTATGTGTGTGTGTGTGTGTGTGTGTGTGTGTGTGTGTGTGTGTGTGTGTGTGTGTGTGTGTGTGTTACAGATGATCCAGAGGCAGCTGCAGCAGGTGGAGGAGAAGCAGAGACAGCTGGAGGAGAGAGGAGTGATGGTGGAGAAAGCTCTGAGAGGAGAAGCAGGTACACACACACACACACACACACACACACACACACACACACACACAGTGATCAGACTGGACTCACCTGAGCGTACCTGTCTGTCTGTCTGTCAGATTTCTGGGGAGACTCTGGTGACAACACAGATATCGACCTTCAGCTGGGAGGTGAGTTCACCTATACTGTAGTACTGTAGTACAATACTACTGTAGTGTACTGTAGTACACTGTAGTACTACACTATACTGTAGTACTGTAGTACAATACTACTGTAGTGTACTGTAGTATACTGTAGTACTACAGTATACTATAGTACTGTAGTACAATACTACTGTAGTGTACTGTAGTATACTGTAGTACACTATACTACAGTATACTACTGCAAACTGCAGTATTCTACAGTGTACTGTGGTTACTGAACTACATCATATAGTACTAATATAGTACAGTATATATTTATAGTACTTATAAATACAAACATGTGCTGACTGTTCTTTATTTATCAGATTGTGTATCTGTGATGAAGTTTCTGTCTCTCGGGGGACTAAAGCTCGCTGTATTGATCCTCTGATGGTGTTTTGGATGCACTGATCCAGTTCCTGCAGTGTTTTAGAAACCTTTAGTCCGACCATGACGTGATGCTGAGAAAGCTGCTCTTTGCTTAGAATATCAGTTTCTGACTCTTCACATAGTTCTGACGTCATGTTTCCCGCCATCACAACGCTGCTTATTGATCAGTGATCTACCGGACACTTGAGGCGGCCATGTTTATAACAGGTGATCACTGGCTGCAGGTTGAGTTATTGATGAGTCCATCAAACCCCGCTGAACGCTTCAATAGAACAGACACAACTCAAAGAATAACTGACCTTTGGTACAAAGTTCAGTTGGTCAATGTCATTAATTAGCTTAACGCCACGTGGTGCCAGAGCAGAGGGAGCCGCCAGACCACCAGGATGGGGGGCGGGTTTTATGCAACGTAAAGACAATGGCCAGCTGCCTCCAGCTCCAACCAACCAGGAACCAGCAACATACACACAACACACACATAACACACAGCAGTCCTGGCAGGGGTCCTGGTCCTGGCAGGGGTCCTGGTCCTGGCAGGGGTCCTGGGGCCGTAACAGTTCTTCCTGTGATGGATCTTTAGTCAGACGGGTTTTGGTTTAGATTCTGTCTCTGTGTCACCACAGCAGTAAAATGTGACATTTAAAACATTTAACAGTAATTTCTCTTTAAGTGACAGAGTCTAATTTAATCTGGATCAATTACAATAATCAATAATTAATTACTCTCTCTGCAGGACTGGGTAAACTGGAGAACCCGGGTCTCATGCAGCAGTGGTTTCAGCTGGTCCAGCAAAAGAACGCTCTAGTTCGATATGAGTCTGAGCTCATCATATTGTGAGTACTTGATCTTTGACCTCCGACTTAATAAACTCAGCAGATCTGAATCCCTCAGGACTTGGTCAGGACCTCCTGGACCTGGTCTCAGACCTACCTGTTCTGTGTTTCAGTGCTCGAGAGCTGCAGCTGGAGGACCGGCAGAGTCGCCTGCAGCAGGAGCTCCGAGAGAGGATGGCTGTGGACGGTAACATCGCACTCATTCATTACACCTGCCCAGCACCTGAACACCTGATTCACATCTGTGTCCCCTCAGACCTGTTTCACACCTGTTCCCTCAGACCTGTTTTACACCTGTGTCCCCTCACACCTGGACCTCACCTGTGTGTCCTCTATGTGTCTCAGACCACCTGAAGGAGGAGGCGGAGCTGCTGGCAGAGCGTCTGATCCTGGAGGAGATGTTGGAGGTGGTGGAGCAGAGAGATGCTCTGGTGTCTCTGCTGGAGGAGCAGAGGCTGCAGGAGCGCCAGGAGGACCAGGATCTGGAGGCCGTCATGATTTCCCGGGAACTGGGTCTGCACTGGACCTGAACTGGTCTCCAGAGTCTCTGCTGGACCTGATATCCAATATTCACTCTCTTTTAGCTCTGTTCCTGCTCTCTATCAGCTCCTGAGGGAAACATCCGGCTCTTTAGCTGCTAAATGCTCCACGATGTTCACCAGCTAGTCTGCAGCTAACTGACCAGCTGCCTGCTGAGGCCCGAAACGACGCTACGAGACGCTGAAGTTGAACCAGAACAGTAAAGTTGCAGCCGGACAGATAAACAATGAGCTGAAACTCACTATAAAGCTCTGTAAAGCCGAGAGGAGCTGCAGAGTCTCTGTTGGTTCATCATCACACACATCAGACTGTGGAGGACAGAAATATGTTATAGAGGCTTTAAAGATGCAAAGAAGAAGAAAACAACAGTGATGACATCATTAAACTCACTGAGAGTCCAAACAAAACCTGATGATCAGTGAAATGATCCAATAATGTTTCAATAAACACTAAAAACCAGCGAGTTACACTTTGACCCAGTTTGAGTCGATGAAGCAGCAACAACATCAGATTAACGTTACTTTAACAATCAACAACAAACGAGTAGATGATAACAGGCTTCAGTTTGGGTCAATAATATAAATAACAGTAAAACAACGTTAACAGTATCGTGTCACTGCTTTATTGATCCAAACTGTGTTTATAATCATCTTTAATATCAGTTCAACTTAAAACTTCTTTTGTCTAAATGAAGCCAAAATATTTAGTTAGTAACGTTTTCCTGACGTCGGCCACCAGCGACGACTTCTCTCCTGTTATTGATTATTAATCTGTGTTCAAGTAGTTGAGACGTATTGATCGTCGTGCCGAACTTCACCAAACCGCCTTATTTGATGTTCCAGCTGCCATCGACGCCTGCCGTCACTAACGAGTCATGTGACTGATTATTAATCAAACAGCCTTCTGTATGTTGGAGAATAAACAACTGACAGCTGATGTTTGTGCTTCTGTGGTTTTTCATCTCACTGCTACAAAGTGTCTGTCGATGCGAACGTGATGAACACATGAAGAGTTTAATGATCACATGATGTCAACTTCATCACACAGCTGCAAACATCTGGGATCAGAGTTCTTTCATAATAATTAAACAAAAATAATTAAAAACTTAAAAAGTGAATAAAATAATTTGAAATCACAGAATGACGAAACTTACAAAACTACACGTGAAATATCTGAATATTCTACAATATTCTCATATTTTACTGTTTGACTTTAAATGATCGATTGAAGCATCTTCAGTTATTAATAAACACAGAAACGATGAATGAAACTAAAGTATTTACACTGTAAAACCTTCATTTAACAGATCAGTCACACAAACATTGTTGTTGTTTTTAAAGTCAGTATCACTAACTTGTGATAAAATACTTTAATAGTGAAAACGAGTTCGGGGACAATTTAAATGCAAATAACTGATTTATTATTTAACAAAACATTAATGATAAAACAGATCAAATGTCAGTCAGGTGTCGTTGACTAAAGCTGAAACACTGAGGCCGTTGCTATTGACAACCAGAGGAAATGATCCTGGCTAACTGGTTTTACTGGATGTTTGGTCTTTGTGCTGCAGTGGAAACAGATCACAGCACTTTAATTATAATAATCTATAATCTATAAGAACCTAAACACCTTCCACATGTTGCTCAGATGTTTGTGAACATTGTTTCACAACCTCAGAGTGTTTCAGTGAGTCCGGGTTGTAACTTCCTGTTAACAAACTGAATTATTGCTACAACAGGAAGTTCTGCAAACATCCTGAAACTGTTGCTGGAAACACGTTAAAACACTTCTGGATTCATTTCAGTCGATCTACTAAAAACAAGACGTCAAACGTTTCATACAGATTTTATTTCTTTATAAAATCACTTTTCAGACAGAAACTCTTCATCAGAGAGAAACACATTTGATTGGTCGGTTGATTGATACAGTTGTTGTGTGTCGATACTGGTTCTGACTGGTTAACAGACTGGTTCCTGGTCTACAGACTGGGGGTCTGGCCGGCGTCCACCTTCAGGTCTTTGGCCACCAGGTAAGCGGTGACCGGGTGCATCGCGCCTCGGGTCGCCAGAAACACTCGGACCGCTTCCTCTCGGTACTTTTCAAAGTTAAAGACCTCTCTGGAGACAAAACAGGAAACTGGATCATTAAATGCTGAAAAACTACAAAAACTACAAAAACGACATAAAAACTACAAAAACTACAAAAACGACTGAAACACAAAGAGTGAAATTTAAACTGATGTGTGACTGAGAAGTGAAGTAAAGTGTCAGTGAAACTAAATGAACTGTTGAATGAAGTAACATGAAATAAAATGAAGTGAATTAAAGTGAATTAAAGTGAATTAAAGTGTCAGTTGAGTTTCACGGTACCTGAAGAGCGGTCGTGTGAACTTCATCCTGCCCTGTTCTGTCGCCATCTTCAGCGCCATGGCAACCGCATCCTCCCACTTAGACCGCACACACAGCCGCAGCCACCTGCAGAGAGACGACGGCCAATCACAGGAGGTTTTACTGGGAGGGGGAGGGGCTTGACCTGATGTAGACTTCTTACCTGAAGCGGATCTCTGAGTTCATGATGGAGTTCAGATCATAAACCTCCTGCATCCGCTTCACGTGAGCCAGAGGGAGCAGATCCTGCAGGAGAACAAGGTGTTACTGGAGAGACCAGAGGACTGAAGTGGACTGTGGAGGACTGAAGTGGACTGTGGAGGACTGTGGTGACCTGAAGTGGACTGTGGAGGGCTGTGGTGACCTGAAGTGGGCTGTGGTGACCTGAAGTGGACTGTGGAGGACTGTGGTGACCTGAAGTGGACTGTGGTGGACTGTGGTGACCTGAAGTGGACTGTGGAGGACTGTGGTGACCTGAAGTGGGCTGTGGTGACCTGAAGTGGACTGTGGAGGACTGTGGTGACCTGAAGTGGACTGTGGAGGGCTGTGGTGACCTGAAGTGGGCTGTGGTGACCTGAAGTGGACTGTGGAGGACTGTGGTGACCTGAAGTGGGCTGTGGTGACCTGAAGTGGACTGTGGAGGACTGTGGTGACCTGAAGTGGAC
>NC_058128.1:170000-227500 GCF_914725855.1 Thunnus albacares | reverse complement strand
AAACACACAGTCTGACATCAGAACACCGGGAATGAACGAGCCCGTTAGCTTCCCGGCTAACACCCCCGGGGTCCGTTAACGTTACCAGAGAGGAGAAACGGTCCTCCAGAGCCTCCACGGTGAGCGCCACCTGCCCGCTGATGACGTGTCTGTCGAAGTCCACGTGCAGGGTCAGGTTCAGGTGTTTGGTGACGCACCTGGTGAACGAGGAGAAGGAGCACGGGTCAGAAGACATGATGATCCGTCCGGTTACAACCGAGAGACTGAAGCGACGACTGTCAGCCAGCCGGGTTATCTACCGGAACAGGCTCCAAACACATCCGCTACCGGCATTTTCAAAATAAAAGAGTCACATCACAGGCGCTCCATAAACACCGCCCACCTGCCCTTTCTACAGTAAAAGTATCAACAACAAACATCAGACAACACAATTTCTGCAAGACGAAAATATCTATTTTTATTTTTATTGAACTACTGTGTAGTTACATGACTGCACACTGATCCACCACTGCAGTCCTCTGTGTCATTCTGTATGAATACACTTGATTTAATTAGACTAAGACATTTAATTAGTACCAATCTAAGGGCAGCTTAACCTAATGACAACTATGCATCATCACACTAAGGGACTATTTAAAGAAGCACAATTACTCTTATCAAGATACAGTGACTTTGATTACTGGTGAGTTACTGGTGAGTTACTGGTGGTAACGGGGAAGTCACCGTTTGTATTTATTAAAGAGGAGGTTTTAGTAAGGGGGGTAGGTGAGCCATCGATTCATTCATTTCATTTGCTAGCTTAAAATGCTTTGTTTTAACATTGAATTTGTAGCCCGACAAATACGTAGCTACTGATATTTTGTGATAATTTGTGACTGATTTAAGCTTTCATTTACACTTCATTAATCAGTCATTACATTCATGTTTGCTGTTTTTTTATTTCTTTTGTTTAATCCCAGCCAGTCAGTAGCCAGTTACCTATATGTCCCGCCAACGTCCTTTTCAGTTAGCTAACAGGAAGTTACTGTAGTTGTTGCTAGGAGCAGTTAACTTATCATCTTTCACATCGATCAAGAAATATGTCCACTTTAGACGACAACCTGTCCGCTGCACTGACATCATCAACACTCGTTGTCATGTTTCTGTTACTTTTTTCATGGATGTAGCTAGCTCGCTAGCTAGCTGTGTACTGGTCGATTTCTCCAACTGGAGGAAATCACTGACATCATCAGTGACCGTTGTGAGCGGCTAAATAAATGAGACGTGCGTGCAGCACATCTCCAGACTGGAATCAGGCTCATGTTTCACCGTCAGCAGGTGCAGGTTGTCGTCATGCAGGTACTTTGGGTTTGGAACGACTTTGTACTGCAACAATAGTTCTTAAGAAAACAGGTTTCTTGAAAGACACATTGCTTTTGATTTGTTTAATTATTAAATGCTGTTAGTGCCACAAAGGAAATTCTATTCAGTCTCATTATGTTGGTGCAGAAATATCAGAGGAGTAAATCTCAATACTTGGACAAGTACAACCAAAAGTATCTGCATGGCTACAGAACACTAGAGACCAGTGAGAGAATATGGTTTTCCATATTCAAAACTGGCGGTTCAGGTAACGGACACAACTAGAAAAGGCCCTGATGAAGATGAGGGGCTCTGGTTTCAGTAAACCAGGATGAAGGGGCCTACCAACTGTCAGCTGCTGCCCTCAAACAGCTAGCAGAGGTCAGTGTCTGCAGGTTCTCCACAATACAAATACACTACTGTATTCATTCAGCAAGGAAACAGGAAATAAAACCAACATACCTTCAAACTGCTCCAACATCACACACAGAAAATATCACTTCATCATGTTGTTCACTTGTTTGCATTGTTGTTGAGCTGCTGTGTGATTAATGTCACCCTTAATGATGCTGACACACATGAATGACAACCAGTCATGATGTAGACAATATATAATAACATATATATATATAAACACTTGACATATATCAACATTAATAAACGAAGGGAAGCTAATATTTCCTTTAAACATTTACAAAGAAATACTCGGTTTTGACCTTTTTGAAGCCAAACTGAATCAGATTTTGAGTGAAAGCTGGTTGCTTGAAGAAGAAAGTAGAGCAGCTGCGTCTGTATGTTCCAGTTCACTGAGACAGGAAATGATGATGCTCATGTCGTCAACACGCGCTCAGACCGTACGGACAGTTTTAATACATATATATACAAAGTAAATAACATGAGACTGATGTATGTGCTGTTCTTCTGCGCCCATAGTTTGCATGATACACATTTACATGGAGTAAGCAAAACTTTATTTATCTGGTTCATTTGATTCCAGGAGGAAGCAGGATGAGCTTCACAGGGCTGAAACACTATGTGGATAAAACAGTAGAAACAATTCAAATAAACATCAGTAATACATGAGAGTTTAAACCATTAAGACAGCAGGAATACAATGAAATAATTAGAGCAGCAAGTGGCCACTAAACAGGAATGTTTTTAACAGACGATGGCGTCGCAGCAGCTGACACGACTGGAAAAGATGTTCCAGCAGTTTGGAGCATAAAAGCTAAAAGCAGTTTCATCCGTTTCCATGGAGACCCAGAGAATAACCAGACGTCCATCACGGTCATCACTGACATTTAATCACAATTAATACAAGTGTTCAGATTAAACACTGTAGAAGAATAATGTTGTACATTACAGAAAATAACAGTAGAAAATAGTTGTAGAAAATTAGCAAAGAAGATTATTTTTACAAACATTTTCAACACTTGTAGCCTCAAATAAATAAAACAGTCTCAATAAAACTTGTCTTGATGAATCTGCTGCAGGATTTCAATGATTTACAGTGTTTGTAATGAATTAAATGCATCATTAAGGGTGACATTAATCACACAGCAGCTCAACAACAATGCAAACAAGTGAACAACATGATGAAGTGATATTTTCTGTGTGTGATGTTGGAGCAGTTTGAAGGTATGTTGGTTTTATTTCCTGTTTCCTTGCTGAATGAATACAGTAGTGTATTTGTATTGTGGAGAACCTGCAGACACTGACCTCTGCTAGCTGTTTGAGGACAGCAGCTGACAGTTGGTAGGCCCCTTCATCCTGGTTTACTGAAACCAGAGCCCCTCATCTTCATCAGGGCCTTTTCTAGTTGTGTCCGTTACCTGAACCGCCAGTTTTGAATATGGAAAACCATATTCTCTCACTTGTCTCTAGTGTTCTGTAGCCATGCAGATACTTTTGGTTGTACTTGTCCAAGTATTGAGATTTACTCCTCTGATATTTCTGCACCAACATAATGAGACTGAATAGAATTCCCTTTGTGGCACTAACAGCATTTAATAATTAAACAAATCAAAAGCAATGTGTCTTTCAAGAAACCTGTTTTCTTAAGAACTATTGTTGCAGTACAAAGTCGTTCCAAACCCAAAGTACCTGCATGACGACAACCTGCACCTGCTGACGGTGAAACATGAGCCTGATTCCAGTCTGGAGATGTGCTGCACGCACGTCTCATTTATTTAGCCGCTCACAACGGTCACTGATGATGTCAGTGATTTCCTCCAGTTGGAGAAATCAACCAGTACACAGCTAGCTAATCATTGTGTGTTCTTACTGAAGGACTGATAACTATATTTACATGTATGTTTAGATTTGCCTGCAGGTGAAGGAACAACAGACACAACATCCACTGCTGCTCTACAGCCTGCAGACACCGTCAGCTGGAACAGATCCATATCAGGTCAAATGAGACCAGTGTTTCCCTTATTACTGTACAGGCCTAGTGGGCCACCTCTGTGTCGTTGCCTAGGAAACTGTTGATGTGATGCAAGTGCCACTGCCATCAGTGTCCCTTTAAATTACTGCAGAGTGAGCGAGCGTATGGGGAGCAGGTTAGCTAACGTGAGCACGGCACCACCTAAAAAGAGGAAAAAGCTGTAACGCAGGTGACGGAAAAACAAATATATGGTAGAAATACAGATGGGGGAGAAGGGAGGGGGGCAGCAGAGGATGGTTCCCATCAACACCACCTCACAGGAAATTAGTGAATGGAGAAAAGAATCAAGAGAAGCTGGGTGGTTCCAAGAAACAACATCTTTACTGCTTCTGCTGCAAACTGTTGTCACAAACAAACAAACAACTACAAACTAATCAGTAATGGACTCAATACTCAAAAGCCCTGAAAACAGTCCAGAACATTTTAGGCACATGACATCTATCTATAATCGATCAATAACCTGTTAGATGTTACTAACAGGTAGTTGGTAATATTGAATCATTTCATTCTTTGATAAATGATTCGTTTGTTTGAGAAGTGATTTTAATTTATAAAAATAAAAATATATATTTTTGTCTTGCAACCATTGTGGTGTCTGATGTCCATATTTTTACTGTAGAATGAGCAGGTGGTGTCGAGGCAGCACTGGCTCGGTGGTTGATGGGGGGCTAGAGCCGGTCCTGGGAACGAGTGTGACAATAAACTAGCAAAAAGGTCTCTGCAAAAGGAAGTAACACAACCAGTCCACCTGGAAAAGGAAAAGCAGGAATGCAGATATGGCAAAATAGATGAAGCAAGACCAAGAGTCAAGAGCTCTGAAGAAGAATAAAAGAAGTTGAGGAGGATGAGGAGGATGATGATGTGTCCCTCCAGCTGGGGGCGCTGGCGGCGGAGCAGCGCAGCTGTCCGGGAGTCAGTACCGGAGCTGCTGATCTGATGGAGGAACGGAGCAGGGAGGATGGAGGTCGCGGAGCTCTGAGTCGGTCGTCATGAACCCGTTTGACGGCTGCGGTTCACCGCGACATGAGGAGGCGGACGGCCGGTGTCCGTGGGCCCGCTTCGCCTCCTGGCTGGAGTGCGTGTGTGTCGTTACCTTCGACCTGGAGCTCGGACAAGCCATAGAGGTACGGTGGTTAGCTTAGCATCGTTAGCATCGTTTACCAGCGGTGTAACTGAAAGATGATTTAAATAGTAAACTGATCAGAACAGAAGCTTCAGATGCTGCTGATGAACAGGATGAACCTTCAAACACCCATATTTATACTAGTGCGTTAATGTACAGGTGTATTTAATGTGACAGGTGTATTTAATGTGACAGGTGTATTTAATGTGACAGGTGTATTTAATGTACAGGTGTATTTAATGTGACAGGTGTATTTAATGTGACAGGTGTATTTAATGTGACAGGTGTATTTAATGTACAGGTGTACTTAATGTGACAGGTGTACTCAATGTGACAGGTATATTTAATGTGACAGGTGTATCTAATGTACAGGTGTACTTAATGTGACAGGTGTACTTAATGTGACAGGTATATTTAATGTGACAGGTGTATTTAATGTACAGGTGTACTTAATGTGACAGGTGTATTTAATGTGACAGGTATATTTAATGTGACAGGTATATTTAATGTGACAGGTGTATCTAATGTACAGGTGTATTTAATGTGACAGGTGTATTTAATGTACAGGTGTATCTAATGTACAGGTGTATTTAATGTGACAGGTGTATTTAATGTACAGGTGTATCTAATGTACAGGTGTATTTAATGTGACAGGTGTATTTAATGTACAGGTGTATCTAATGTACAGGTGTATTTAATGTGACAGGTGTATTTAATGTGACAGGTGTATCTAATGTACAGGTGTATCTAATGTACAGGTGTATTTAATGTGACAGGTGTATTTAATGTGACAGGTGTATTTAATGTACAGGTGTATCTAATGTACAGGTGTATTTAATGTGACAGGTGTATCTAATGTACAGGTGTATCTAATGTACAGGTGTATTTGATGTGACAGGTGTATCTAATGTACAGGTGTATTTAATGTGACAGGTGTATTTAATGTACAGGTGTATTTAATGTACAGGTGTATCTAATGTACAGGTGTATCTAATGTACAGGTGTATTTAATGTGACAGGTGTATTTAATGTACAGGTGTATCTAATGTACAGGTGTATTTAATGTGACAGGTATATTTAATGTGACAGGTGTATCTAATGTACAGGTGTATTTAATGTGACAGGTGTATTTAATGTGACAGGTGTATCTAATGTACAGGTGTATCTAATGTACAGGTGTATTTAATGTGACAGGTGTATTTAATGTACAGGTGTATCTAATGTACAGGTGTATTTAATGTGACAGGTATATTTAATGTGACAGGTATATTTAATGTGACAGGTGTATCTAATGTACAGGTGTATTTAATGTACAGGTGTATCTAATGTACAGGTGTATTTAATGTACAGGTGTATCTAATGTACAGGTGTATTTAATGTACAGGTGTATTTAATGTGACAGGTGTATCTAATGTACAGGTGTATTTAATGTACAGGTGTATCTAATGTACAGGTGTATCTAATGTACAGGTATATTTAATGTACAGGTGTATCTAATGTACAGGTGTATTTAATGTACAGGTGTATCTAATGTACAGGTGTATCTAATGTACAGGTGTATCTAATGTACAGGTATATTTAATGTACAGGTGTATCTAATGTACAGGTGTATTTAATGTACAGGTGTATCTAATGTACAGGTATATTTAATGTACAGGTGTATTTAATGTGACAGGTGTATCTAATGTACAGGTGTATTTAATGTGACAGGTGTATCTAATGTACAGGTGTATTTAATGTACAGGTGTATCTAATGTACAGGTGTATTTAATGTACAGGTGTATCTAATGTACAGGTATATTTAATGTACAGGTGTATTAAATGTGACAGGTGTATCTAATGTACAGGTGTATTTAATGTGACAGGTGTATTTAATGTGACAGGTGTATCTAATGTACAGGTGTATTTAATGTGACAGGTGTATTTAATGTACAGGTGTATTTAATGTGACAGGTGTATCTAATGTACAGGTGTATTTAATGTGACAGGTATATTTAATGTACAGGTGTATTTAATGTGACAGGTGTATCTAATGTACAGGTGTATTTAATGTGACAGGTGTATCTAATGTACAGGTGTATTTAATGTGACAGGTGTATTTAATGTACAGGTGTATTTAATGTGACAGGTGTATCTAATGTACAGGTGTATTTAATGTGACAGGTATATTTAATGTACAGGTGTATTTAATGTGACAGGTGTATCTAATGTACAGGTGTATTTAATGTGACAGGTGTATCTAATGTACAGGTGTATTTAATGTGACAGGTGTATTTAATGTGACAGGTATATTTAATGTGACAGGTATATTTAATGTGACAGGTGTATCTAATGTACAGGTGTATTTAATGTGACAGGTGTATTTAATGTACAGGTGTATCTAATGTACAGGTGTATTTAATGTGACAGGTGTATTTAATGTGACAGGTGTATCTAGGTTTGGGGGGGTTAGTGTTAGGGTTGGGGGGTTAGGTGTTGGGGGGTTAGTGTTAGGGTTGGGGGGGTTAGGTGTTGGGGGGTTAGTGTTAGGGTTGGGGGGGTTAGGTGTTGGGGGGGTTAGGGTTAGTGTTGGGGGGGTAGGTGTTGGGGGGTTAGGGTTAGGCTTGGGGGGTTAGGCATGGGGGGTTAGGTGTTGGGGGGGTTAGTATTGGGGTTGGGGGGGTTAGTGGTAGGTGTTGGGGGGGTTAGTATTGGGGTTGGGGGGGTTAGGTGTTGGGGGGGTTAGTGGTAGGTGTTGGGCAGGTTAGTATTGGGGTTGGGGGGGTTAGTGGTAGGTGTTGGGCAGGTTAGTATTGGGGTTGGGGGGGTTAGTGGTAGGTGTTGGGGGGGTTAGTATTGGGGTTGGGGGGGTTAGGTGTTGGGGGGTTAGTGTTAGGGTTGGGGGGTTAGGTGTTGGGGGGGGGGGGGGGGGGGGTTAGGGTTAGGGTTGGGGGGGTTAGGTGTTGGGGGGGTTAGGGTTGGGGGGTTAGGTGTTGGGGGGGGTTAGGTGTTGGGGGGTTAGGGTTAGGGTTGGGGGGGTTAGGTGTTGGGGGGGTTAGGGTTGGGGGGTTAGGTGTTGGGGGGGGTTAGGTGTTGGGGGGTTAGGGTTAGGGTTGGGGGGGTTAGGTGTTGGGGGGGGTTAGGTGTTGGGGGGGTTAGGTGTTGGGGGGGTTAGGGTTCCTGCTGCTGCTCACTATATGTATAAAACGGAATCATTTGTAAAGATTTTATTGACGTGTCTGTTGAGATGATGGAAAGTGAACATTATTATTCTTATTTTAAAAGCATAAAGTCACATTTTACAGTTTAATCAGTGTTTTCTTCTCGGTGTTTCAGCTGGTTTATCCTCAGGATGTGAAGCTCACAGAGAAGGAGGTAATTTAATCAACTTATTTTTCACAAACTGATAATCACTTTATTGATGATCATTTTATTGATCATGTTTCTTGTGATTTGTTGTCAGAAAACCAGCATCTGCTACCTGTCGTTTCCTGACTCGTACTCAGGTGAATGTCTAACAACATTACATCATATGTCAGAGGTCAGAGGTCAGCGGTCAGAGGTCACATGACCTGTGTGTGTGTGTGTGTGTGTGTGTTGACTGATTTCCCAGGATGCCTCGGCGACACTCAGTTCAGCTTCAGGCTGCGTCAGTCAGTCGGTCGCAGAGCTGCGAGGTTCAGAGACGACGTCTACAACAGAGACGCCCCGGTCACCCTGCAGGTGAGCCGTGCAGGTTATCGATCGATCAGTTTATCTGGCACAAGATGCCTGATTAGTTCTTCCTGGATGATCAGGAGGTTTCCTTTGTTTTGTGGTTTATTGACTGATTGGTAAATAGAGAACAAATCAATCAGCTGCTTCTCTTGCTCTGACCTCCCCCAAAACACTGGAGCCTTCATCTCCCAAAATGCACCTGGTTAGTGTTTCATCAGGGCCTCTCTGCAGGTAACGGACCAGCTGTTACTGTGATAGGAGAGTATCTGAAACCCCTGGATACACAGATCAGATATGAGATGTTTGTTGCTCTCTGACCAATCAGATCAAAGCTTCCAGGTGTTTGTTTCTCTGTCTCCTCAGAGGGAAGTGTCCCATTTCTTTGGTTACGTCTATTTCAGACAAGTCAAGGACGTCTCTGTGAAGAGAGGATACTTCCAGAAGGTGAGTCACCTGTCCACTCCTGTTAACACACAGCTGTTCGTGTGATGTTTGATTGACGGCTGTGTGGTCATGTGATTGTTTGAGATGACAGCTGTCTGGTCACGTGACTCTGTGTTGCAGTCTCTGGTGCTGCTATCCCGGCTGCCGTACACTCACCTGTTCCACTCGCTGCTGCAGATCATTGCACCTGAGTTCTTTGAGAAGCTGGAGCCCTGCCTGGAAGCAGGTGATGTTGTCACGTTACATCATAACCTTTAACCAATCAGAACACAGGTTTTCACTCCATTGAAATGTCTTTTACTTGTCCTCACAGTGTGTAACGAGATCGACCAATGGCCTTCACCCGTACCTGGATTGACCCTTAACCTACCCGTGATGGGCGTGGTCTTACAGGTGAGGGGGGCGTGGTCTTACAGGTGAGGAGGCGTGGTCTTACAGATGAGGAGGGCATGGTCTTATAGGTGCGGGGGGCGTAGTCTTACAGGTGAGGGGGACGTAGTCTTACAGGTGAGGGGGGCGTGGTCTTACAGGTGAAGAGGGCGTGGTCTTACAGGTGAGGAGGGTGTGGTCTTATAGGTGAGGGGGGCGTAGTCTTACAGGTGAGGGGGACGTAGTCTTACAGGTGAGGAGGGCGTGGTCTTACAGGTGAAGAGGGCGTGGTCTTACAGGTGAGGAGGGTGTGGTCTTACAGGTGAGGAGGGGCGTGGTTTTATAGGTGAGGAGACCAACACCACACCACACACACTTTTTATCTTTGCCTCTCTGCTGGACTCAGACTGTTAACTGATGGTCCTTCAGGATGAACACAGTTAGCAGCAGCCTGGCCAATCATAGCACAGGGCGTATCTCGCCAAGGACTGCAGTGGGATCCATAATAATGCAGTGAGGAGGGGGTTTAAACTCTGATTCACTCCTCTGACTGGCTTCATCTCCATAGTAACAGCAGCTGAGGCTCATGGGTATTGTAGTAATTAGAAGAAGAAACTTGATTTCTCAGAACCAGAGTTGAAACTAGACTTGAAAGCAGGTATGTAGAAGTACGAAGAGCCTTCCACAGTGTTCATGTACTCTGTCTTCTCACTTTCTTTTCTTTTTATTCTCAATCAACTAACTTTAAGGTAAAAAAACATGTTCCTTTTTGTTTCTTAATGTTTATTTGTTTTAGGTCCGGATCCCGTCAAAAGCCGACAAACCAGGAGGAAGTCCAATCAGACAGACGGCGAAGGAGGTCAGAGAGTCTCTGTGTGTTTCTTCCTCATTCTGTCTGAGTTTCTGTTGTTCATAAAGTTTGTTTTCTATCCTCAGAACTTCCTGCCAGCTCCGATTCTGCTGCCCACCATCCACGACCTAGACCTCTTCAAGTCAGTCCACTTCCTGTCTGTGTTAGCTGCTCCCCAGAGTTGCCTTTAGCACCTGGTCATGTGATTCTTGTCCTCTTGTTGCTGACTGTCTGGATGTTCTTTTAGTTTCTGTCTAACGTGACGTCTCACCTGTCCAGGTGTTTCCAGTCGGTCCTGATCCACCTGCAGATGTTCTGGGAGCTCATGTTGCTTGGGGAGCCTGTGGTCATCATGGCGCCGTCTCCTACCGTCTCCTCAGAAACTGTGCTGGCTCTTGTCAGGTAACCCAACAGCCAATCAGAATCCTCCCTTATCTGCAGCTTCAGGTTTTCTGGCAGCCAATCAGAGAGCAGTGTTGTGTTGTTGCCGTGGTAACAGAGTATGTTTGTGTGTGTCTCAGCTCCATCAGTCCTTTGAAGTTCTGCTGCGATTTCCGTCCGTACTTCACCATCCACGACAACGAGTTCAGAGAGTACACCACCCGGACCCAGGCTCCGTGAGTCCACCTGTCTGTCTGAACACACCTGAGTCCACCTGTCTGTCTGTTCACACCTGAGTCCACCTGTCTGTCTGATCACACCTGAGTCCACCTGTCTGTCTGTTCACACCTGAGTCCACCTGTCTGTCTGTTCACACCTGAGTCCACCTGTCTGTCTGATCACACCTGAGTCCACCTGTCTGTCTGTTCACACCTGAGTCCACCTGTCTGTCTGTTCACACCTGAGTCCACCTGTCTGTCTGATCACACCTGAGTCCACCTGTCTGTCTGATCACACCTGAGTCCACCTGTCTGTCTGAACACACCTGAGTCCACCTGTCTGTCTGATCACACCTGAGTCCACCTGTCTGTCTGATCACACCTGAGTCCACCTGTCTGTCTGATCACACCTGAGTCCACCTGTCTGTCTGAACACACCTGAGTCCACCTGTCTGTCTGAACACACCTGAGTCCACCTGTCTGTCTATCACACCTGAGTCCACCTGTCTGTCTGATCACACCTGAGTCCACCTGTCTGTCTGATCACACCTGAGTCCACCTGTCTGTCTGAACACACCTGAGTCCACCTGTCTGTCTGATCACACCTGAGTCCACCTGTCTGTCTGATCACACCTGAGTCCACCTGTCTGTCTGAACACACCTGAGTCCACCTGTCTGTCTGAACACACCTGAGTCCACCTGTCTGTCTATCACACCTGAGTCCACCTGTCTGTCTGATCACACCTGAGTCCACCTGTCTGACCCGCCTCTCTCTCCGTCAGACCAAACGTGATTCTTGGCGTCACCAACCCGTTCTTCATCAAGACCTTCCAGAACTGGCCTCATGTGGTCCGGCTGGGAGAGATCAGGATGGCAGGTAGACCACAGCCTGACGTTCTTCTTCTGCATATCCTCATCGTCATCTTCTCCCTCCTTCATCCATCTTCTCCAAGTCTTCTGTCTTTTCATTTCTTTTCCATGCTTTATCTGAGACATGAAGTTACTGGATGTTATTATCAGATCCACATTTTAGAACTGCAGTCAGAAAATGTTTTGATAATCGATTAATGGTTTGAGTTCCCGGAGGACGGCGGCGCCTGTTAGTGACATCACTGCTTTCTGAGGCTGTGGTGGACTCAGTTAAAGCCACATTGAAGATACTGGTATCATATGAAACTAGACCACATAAAGCATCCACTGGTAACCACGTCATAGCTTGTCAGGAAGGTGATAAATAACGCTCTAAAGTTACACTAAACCATTTTCAAAGGGGTCCCTTGACCTCTGACCTCCAGAATGAAAATGGGTTCTATGGTTCCCACCAGTCTCCCCTTTACAGACATGCCCACTTTATGCTGATCCCATGCAGTTTTTTGCTGCAGTATAAATGTTGTCTTGAATATTTCTGCATGCTGGCGTCACTGAATATTCTAATGAATGTATATTTCGAGCTGCATCGTGTTGTTCTTGTCAGAGACGGAGAAGGTGAAGTGTTGGAGGATTATAGAGTCACACAGACTGATGTGAATCTTTTGTCTCCTTTCAGGTGATTTACCCAAACAGGTGAAGGTGAAGAAACTGTCCAAGCTGAAAACACTGGACACTAAACCAGGTAAGATAACAGAGCAGCAGCAGGTGAACATGAACACCAGCCTCAGTCTGTTGTCTTTAGTGTTCTGTTACCTGTGTGTCTGCAGGGATCTACACAGCCTACAAGACCTTCCTACACAAAGACAAAGTTCTCATTAAGAGACTGTTGAAGGTAAAGCAGCAGCCAAACGTCCCAACAGGAAGCATGTGATCATGTTCTCAGTCTGAGCGTCTGTTTCTGCAGGGGATTCAGAGGAAGAGACCATCAGAGGTGCAGAGCGCCATCTTGAGGAGACACCTGTTAGAGCTGACTCAGAGCTTCATTATCCCACTGGTGAGAAAACAGCCAATCAGCTCGCAGGAACATCGCTACCCATCGACAAGTTGCTCTTCATTTACTGTCATTCATTTCCTCGTTACCGTCAGCTGTTACATAAATAACAACAAACAACTCGTTACCGTCAGCTGTTACATAAATAACAACAAACAACTCGTTACCGTCAGCTGTTACATAAATAACAACAAACAACTCGTTACCGTCAGCTGTTACATAAATAACAACAAACAACTCGTTACTGTCAGCTGTTACATAATAATAATAATAATAAGAAACAACTCGTTATTAGTTTCTTTTAATTGGTAAATTGACAGCAGTCTGGTGAATGTGTTGGTCAGTTGAACCCTGCGTTTTGTCTGTCAGGAGCGGTACATGGCGAGTCTGATGCCACTGCAGAGATCTGTGACGCCCTGGAAGGTAAACAGGAAGTGCATTAGTGATGTCACGCTGACATCAGGTGTTTGCAGGTGAAACCTGGTTTAAGTGTTGGTTTGTTTGTTCAGACGCCTCCTCAGATTCGTCCCTTCAGTCAGGACGAGTTCATGTCCACTCTGGATCACACCGGCCCTCAGCTCACCTCGGTGCTCAAAGGTGATTGGATGGGACTGTACAGGTGAGTCAGTCGCGTCTTAAAGTTCTCAGACGTTCTTTAGTGAAAACAGAATAATTTATGTCAGATTATTGATGTTTTTAACTCTTCGCAGGAGGTTCTTCAGGTCTCCGAACTTTGACGGTTGGTACCGACAGCGACACAGAGAGATGAGTCAGAAGCTGGAGAGTCTTCACCTGGAGGTCATCTGTGACTCCGTGAGTGTTCTCATCATGTTCACAGCTGTCACAGTCAAACATCTGGATAATAACAGGTTCTTACTGATTCCACCAGGACCTGCTGGGCTGGACCAAAGACAAGTCTGAGGTGGAAATAGTCGACCTGATTCTGAAGCTCCGAGAGAAGCTGGTGAGGAAACTGCTGGAAACTCAATCTGTCTTTTTCTATAAGTTGTAATAGTTTTACATGAATGTCATAATAGTTTAAATTACTATATAAAGTTTTATTACTTTGAGAGAAAAAAAACATTCAGGAAAACATCTTTGTGTCTGTTGTTGTCTTTGTTTTAATTAGTAAACAGGTGAAATGAATCTTCTCTGAATATTTGACTTCATTCTCATTAAAAGATCTTATTTCTAATGATGATAAATGTGTTTAAATAGAGGACAGGAAGTGAGTTTCTGACCCTGTTTTTCAGTTGAAAGCTCGCCGGCAGCAGTTGCAGGTGAAGGACGGAGTTTTCGACAAACTGGACGTGTTCATAACGTCCATCATCAGATCGCTGCCCGCAGACCTGCAGCGAGTCCTGAACGCTCACACAGACACACAAACACACCTGCGGCAGGTACCGACGTCTCTCTGAGATCCGACTCGGACTCGACTTCTCATCGTGACGCCTTCATGAAGTTCAGACGTTCTGAAGCTGATCTCAAACGTTCAGCAGGAGGGAAAAAGTCACAAAGTTATGAGGAAAAAAACAGAAAAGTCAGAATATTTTCGAAATAATTCGACTTTTTTCTCACAACATTGTGATTCTTTTTCTCGACGTAGTTTGACGTTTTTCTGGAGATTCGTGTCGTTCACAGTGGCTCCTGTTACTCAGTTACATTAATGAAACACTAAAAGCTAAATGTTTGTCCTGTTATGTTTATTCATTGAACGCAAATGAAAGAAAACAGTTTATTTATTTCTGTTGGGTTTGATGATGAATGTTGAAGATATTTTTATAAACTGAGTTCAGTGAATGTAACACTGACTTCATGTCGCTCACCTTTCTTTCTTTCTCACTAACTGTAAATATTTGTTTTGCTCTGAAAAATAAAAACCCGAATTATATAAACAGTCTTCTTGTGTCATTTACTGTTTATTTCATTCTTTCCCTGAAGCCTGTCAAGCAGTAAATATCAGTCTGAATCATATTTATATAAAACTGTATTTCAGGTCGGTGGATCGTCTCTGTGGGAAACATTATAATAATATATAATAATCACGGTGCACCAACATAAATTATAGAACGAGTACAAACAGTTTGTGAAGCAGGAAAAATAGTTTAATTTCAATGAGAATCAAAAATATACATATTAATGATATGAAGGGCTGCATTAAGTTACTCACAGTGAGTCTTTATATTTTCATATTTTCTCTGCAGCTGAAACCAAACAATTCAGTTTTTATATCAAATAAACTTCAAAGAAACAAACCTTCAAACCTGCACTTCTGGTCTGAGGTTTGGTTCAAAAAACTGAATCAAAGTTTCACATAAATACAATTTAAAGTCTCTTCTTCTGGTGTTATCTCTTGCTGGAGGACCACCAGGTGGTGCCCTGCAGCCTCATGACGGCGTGTTTCTTCTTCTGGTGTTATCTCTTGCTGGAGGACCACCAGGTGGTGCCCTGCAGCCTCATGACGGCGTGTTTCTTCTTCTGGTGTTATCTCTTGCTGGAGGACCACCAGGTGGTGCCCTGCAGCCTCATGATGGCGTGTTTCTCCTGCGGGCTGAAGTGCAGGATGGTGAGGATGGCGGCGAGCGTCTGCTGCCTCCCGCTGGCGTCCTGCAGCGTCAGGAACTTGTAGATGATGTTTTTCAGATACTCCATGTTGGCGCCCTCTCGGCTCTGGTCTCGAATCAGTTTGTCGAGTCGTCCTCGCAGGTCAGCCGCCTCCTCATCGTGCCGCTCGGCGTTGGCAATGACTTTGGCCTGCAGCTGGTGGACGTCCTCCTCCAACTGGTGTTTCTGCCGCCGCAGAGCTCCGGCCTCCACCTCTTTCCTGGCTAGCTGCTCAGCGTACAGCAACAATGTGGGCTCAGTGGGTGCCGCCCGCCGCAGCGCCTGGCTGATGACGTCACCCTCGCTCTCCTCAGCGTCAGCACTGTCTGTGGCCGTGTTATCGGTGGCAGCGCAGCGCGTCGTGTTCATGCTCAGAGCGGCGGCCCGGAGGCGCTCCAGCTCCTGGTCCTTCTCATCCAGCAGGGCCATGGTCCTCTCTCGCTGTTTGTGTAGCTCCGCCTCCAGCCGCAGCAGCTCATCACGGTGCAGCGCCTCCACACGCTCCACTTCCTGTCTGTGACTCTGCTGCAGCGCCGCCGCCTGCTGCTGGCGCTCCTCCAGCTGCCGGCAGTGCTGGGCCTCGGCCTTGTCGCTCTGGATCCGCAGGTTGATGTACTTCTCCTTCAGCTCCGCCAGCTGGTCCCGCACTTCCTCCAGCTCTCTGGCCTGGCAGCCATCTTTGGCGTTCTTGTTCTTCAGCACTACCTGCGCTCGCAGCTTGTAGCGTTCAAATTCGTCCTTCAGCTGCCGCAGCTCCTGCTGGCACGCTAGCGCCGAGGCACTGTCCCTGCCCGGCTCTGCCTCACTCTCAGTGAGGTTCTGGATGATGGGCGCCTGGTCTGGGTCCCTCTGGGCCGCCAGCAGCAGCAGCTTCTTAACCTTTTCCATCTTGTCCTTCAGCGCCACCACGTCCAGCTGAGACTCGTCCAGGCCGAGGTCAGAGTTTGACCTGTTGGAGGCAGCGATGGCGAGCATTTTGTTCTCAGTGTCGAGCTGCAGGATCCGTTCTCGGAGTCTCTGAGCCACCTGCTGGTCTCGCTGCTTCGCCTTCTCACAGGAACCGAGCAGCTCCGACAGCTCCGACAGCCGCTGCTCCAGACCGGCGACCCGAAGCTCTGCAGCCTGAGCGCGCTCACGTGCCCGCTCCTCCGCCTGACACGCCTGCAGACACAACACAGGGGTTAGTTTAGTCCTGGTTCTGGGTAGTCCTGGTCTGAATCTTACTCTCTTAGTCCCAGTCTATTACAGGTAATTTAGACCTGGTTCTGGATAGTCCTGGTCCTAGTCTTACTCTCCTGTTGTCAATCTGTTCAGGTGGTTTTGAACTGGGTCTGGGTGGTCCTGATCTCAGTCTGTCACAGGTAGTTTAGACCTGATTCTGCATAGTCCTGGTCTTAGTCTTACTCTCCTGGTGTCAATCTGTTACAGGTGGTTTTGAACTGGGTCTGGGTGGTCTTAGTCTTAGTTTGTCACAGGTATAGACCTATATCTAACCTTCCATTTCTATCCAAGATCCTTGAGAAAGCAGTCTCTAATCAGTTATGTGACTTTCTACATAACAATAGTTTATTTGAGGATTTTCAATCAGGATTTAGAGGCATCATAGCACAGAAACAGCACTGGTGAAAGTCACTAATGACCTCCTAACTGCATCAGACAAAGGATTTGTCTCTATACTTGTCCTGTTAGATCTTAGTGCTGCATTCGACACAATTGATCATCAAATCCTTTTGCAGAGACTGGAACATTTAATTGGCATTAAAGGAACTGCATTAAGCTGGTTTAAGTCCTATTTATCAGACCGATTTCAGTTTGTACATGTTAATGATGAATCCTCCATGAAGGCAAAAGTTAGACACGGAGTTCCACAAGGTTCTGTACTTGGACCAATTCTATTCACCTTATATATGCTTCCTTTAGGTAATATTATTAGGAAACACTCCATAAATGTTCATTGTTATGCAGATGACACCCAATTATATTTATCAGTGAAGCCTGATGAACCCAATCAGTTAAACAAACTCCAAACATGCCTTAACGACATAAAGACCTGGATGACCTGCAATTTTCTACTACTAAACTCAGATAAAACAGAAGTTATTGTGCTTGGCCCTAAACACCTTAGAAACACATTATCTAATGATAAAGCTACTCTGGATGGCATTACCCTGGCCTCCAGCACCACCGTAAGGAATCTGGGAGTTATCTTTGATCAGGATATGTCCTTTAACTCCCACATAAATCAAATCTCAAGGACTGCCTTTTTTCACTTACGTAATATCGCAAAAATCACATCCTGTCCCTAAAAGATGCAGAAAAACTAGTTCACGCATTTGTTACTTCTAGGCTGGATTATTGCAATTCCTTATTATCAGGCTGCTCTAACAAGTCTCTAAAGACTCTCCAGCTGGTCCAGAACGCAGCTGCACGTGTTCTGACTAAAACTAGAAAAAGAGACCACATTTCTCCCATTTTAGCTTCACTACATTGGCTTCCTGTAAAATCTAGAATAGAATTTAAAATCCTTCTCCTAACTTACAAAGCCCTTAATGGTCAGGCACCATCATATCTTGAAGAGCTCATAGTACCGTATTACCCCACTAGAACACTGCGCTCCCAGTATGCAGCTTACTGGTGGTTCCTACAGTCTTTAAAAGTAGAATGGGAGGCAGAGCCTTCAGCTATCAGGCTCCTCTCCTGTGGAACCATCTACCGGATTCAGTCCGGGGTGCAGACACCCTCTCTATGTTTAAGAGTAGGCTTAAAACTTTCCTTTTTGATAAAGCTTATAGTTAGGGCCGACCAGGCTCGCCTTGGATCAGCCCTTAGTTATGCTGCTATAGGCCTAGACTACTGGGGGACTTCCCATGATGCACTGAGCTCCTCTCTCCTCCTCCTCCTCTCCATCTGTATGCATTCATGTAACATTAATGCATGTCACTAACTTTGCTTCTTCCTCAGAGTTTTTTTGTGCTTTCTCATCTCGCAAGAAACCCTGGGTTCTGGGCCGAACCTTCGCGGTCCTTCACAGTCCTGATGGCATCCTTCCCCGGCTGCTGCTACTGCTGTTGCTGCTGTTGTTGTTATTGTTATGATTGTTGTTATTCTGTCGTCGTCCCCCTCCCCCTTTCCCTCTCTCTTTCTCTCTCTCAACCCAACCGGTCAAGGCAGATGGCCGCCCACCAAGAGCCGGGGTCTGCTTGAGGTTTCTACCCGTTAAGGGGAGTTTTTCCTTACTGCTGTCACCAAGTGCTGCTCATGGAGGATTTGTTGGGTCTTTGTAAATTAAAGAGTTTGGTCTAGACCTGCTCTATGTGAAAAGTGCCCTGAGATGACTTTTGTTGTGATTTGGCGCTATATAAATAAAAATTGATTGATTGATTGATAGTTTAGGCCTGGTTCTGGGTAGGCCTCGTCTTAGCCTTACCCTCCTGGTGTCAGTCTATTACAGGTAGTTTAGACCTGGTTCTTGGTGGTCCTGGTCTGGGTCTTACCTTCCTGGTCTCACTGTGGACCTGGTCCTGGACCTGGTTCTTCAGGTCCTGTAGCTCTTGCTGCAGCTGGTCCACTCTGGGATCTGGTCTGGTCTGGTCCTCCTCGGCCGCCTCCGGCCTTTTCCTGGACTGGTCCAGGTAAACCTGAGACTCCGCCCCCTGGTCTACATCCTGTGGTGTCTTCAGGAGGCGTTGCTGCTGCAGGATGCAGGTCAGCTCCTGCAGCTGCAGGACGTGGTCTCGCTGCTCCTGCTCGCGCTCGTGCTGCTGTGTGATGATGCGAGCGCGACTCTCCGCCAGCTGCTGCTGCAGGCTGCGGAGCTCCGCCTCCTGCTGTGTCGTCACAGCGACCAAGCGATCCTGCAGCTCCTCCACTTCCTGTTTCAGCTGCCGCCGGTCGGCTTGGAAACTCGCCTCCATGCGGGACTTCTCCTGCGTCACTGTGGCGACAGCACCGCTGAGCGTGCTCAGTTGGCTCTTCAGCTGAGCGACTCGGCGGTCCGCCTCTGAGCTGGGGAGAGGCGGGGCCTGCTCCTGCTCCGGACCCCCACTCTCAGAGCCACTGGTCTCAGACCTCGAGGGCCCTCCCGGCCCTCCCTGGTCCTCCCTGCTCTGGTCTCTGGTGGTCTCTTGCGGGTCCACAGAGGCCTCACTGTGTGGCGAGTTGCGGTCTTCCAGTGGGTCCTGGTCCTGCTGGTCCACCTCCTGGGACCCAGTCAAGACCTGCAGGCTGGACTCCAAAGCCTCCTTCTCCTTCAGCAGGCTCCTGTAGGCCTGGACCACATCCCTGAAGCGGGTCTGGTACTGGACCAGCTGCTTCTTCTGGGCCTCGATGGTCTCCAGCAGTTCCTTCCTGCTGGCCCCCCCAACCCCGAAACTCATCCCAAACTTCTCCATTTGCCCAAACTTGATCCCAACTGGGTCCACTCAGACCTGATCCTAACAGGGGCTGCCCCGAACTGATCCTAAAGGGGTCCGCTCAGATCTGATCCTAACAGGGCTGCTCAGACCTGATCCTAACAGGGACTGCCCAGGACTGATCTTAAAGGGGTCCGCTCAGATCTGATCCCAACAGGGTCCGCTCAGACCCGATCCAGCATCCTGCAGGGACAGCTAGTTCATCTGAAACCACCACGGACTCAGACCTTCACTGGTTCCTGCAACCAGACAGAGTGATGTCATGTTGATGATGTCACAGAGTTCCAACGACTAATCAATTAGTTGCAGACTATAAAATCAGTCATCAATTATCTTGATAATCGATTAATCGTTTTGAGTCATTTTTTAAGAAGAAAAAGTCAAAATTCTCTGATTGCAGCTTGTTAAATGTGAATATTTTCTCTGTGACAATAAACCGAAAATCTTTGTGGACAAAACAAGACATTTGATGACGTCATCATCGTCACCATTTTCTGACATTTTATCGACCAAACTGCTAATTAATTAATTAATTAATCCAGAAAACAATGAACAGATTAATCGATAAAGAAACTAATCGTTAGTTGCAGCTCTAGTACAAAAATATATGTTTTCAACAACAGCAGTTGTTATCGTCTGTTAATGTGATCAATGATTCTGCATCTTATTGTTTTTTTCGCTGTTTATGTTCACTAATGATTATTTTATTATTGATGTTTTTAATAATTATTGATTATTAAAATAGTTGCTACTTCACTGGCAGTTGTAAATCTGAGAACTCTGTCTGGTTAGTATCAGTTACAATCTGTGATTATTTATTGATATTAATTCATGTTTTGGCATTTCTTACACGGAATAATTCAACTATTGATCACGTAGTTTATTACTGTTTGAAGCGGGGCTTTAAATTCAACTGCAACTATCTAAATATCAATCTAATTATCGATCAGTTTGTCTGTTTGTTTCACAGTTTGATCAGTTTAATGATCAGCAGACAGCTGATCGTTAAACTGATCAAACACCGACAATAATCACGGACTTTGATCCGGTTCTTACCTGATAACCCGTTAGCAGCACGTGACCACGCTCTGAAGTTTCACTGTCGATTTATTTCATCAGAAAAATGTAAATAAAAACCTGAACTGAGAGTTAAATTGATCAGCAGCTGTGAGCGAACAGCCGCCATGTTGGTCTGAACCGGAACTGGAGGAGGATGAGGAGGAGGCGGGAATCTGATGCTGCGTTCACTGCTATCAGCTATCAGGAAAATCATCAGTCAGTAAAACATGTTTAACAAAGCAGACAGACGGAGCTGTTCTGGTTCACACTGATGTCTAATCTGACCTTTTACAGTCCTGGAAAGTAACTAAATACATTTACTCAAGTACTGCACTGAAGTACAGTTTAGAGGTACTTGTACTTTACTTGAGTATTTCCATGTGATGCTACTTTCTACATTTCAGAGGGAAATATTGTACTTTCTACTCCACTACATTTATTTGACAGCTTTAGTTACTTTTCAGATGAAGATTTGACACAATGGATAATATAACAAGCTTTTAAAATACAACACATTGTTAAAGATGAAACCAGTGGTTTCCAACCTTTTTGTCTTTTGACGTCTTACAAAAAGCAGTGTGTAGTCGGGGTCACATTTCACATGTCTATGAGTTGTTAACAGCTCCACCAAATAGTGATTTTTCCCTCTAAACTTCTCACATGCTTTCATTTCAATAAATGTTCAAATGATCCAATATTTCAGCAAAAATCAAAGATTAGAGAAAAAGTCCAAAAACTGAAAACTGCAATACTTTAACTACATCAAGCTCACTATATTTATGTACTTTTACTGCAACTACTGTACTGTATGTTTTTTTTGTTTTTTTGGGGGGGGAGGGGTTACAGATGAAATGCCTTTAAGTTGTTTTTTAAATGTTTGTTTGTTGATCATAAGTAAAACTTCAATGTACCATCTTTCTAGTGAAAACTGAACGCAGCACAACGCTTTGTTGTTTTAAATAAAGTTTTGTCAAATGCGTGACGTCAATTATTCCGCGTTGGCCTGGACGTGGCACCGAGGAGGAGCCGCTCTGTTGTCCGACTGATCTGCTCTGATCTCCGGCAGTTTCTCCTCCTGTTGTTCGGCTCTCTTGCGGCTTTCCTGCGGCTCTTCTCCGGCTCGGACCAGCAGCTTCTCCCGGACTAACCGGCTGACATTCTCCGCCGTCGGTTTTCACTCCTCCCGCCGCTGAACCGGGACATTTTACTCAAGATGGGTCTGACGATCTCGTCGCTGTTCTCCAAGTTCTTCGGGAAGAAGCAGATGCGGATACTGATGGGTGAGCACCGCGGCTAAGCTAACTAGCTCCGCGGCCAGCCGGGCGGGGACCGGCGGGGACTGAAAAAACACTCTTTACACTCCGATTCTCACCTTGAAACAGAACATTTTCACTCTCTTCTCAGCTATAAACTCCCGACTGGTTGAACTGTGACTCACATTTTAATAGAAAACATTAAAAATAGATGCTAACTCAGCTAGCCAGATGCGAACGCTCAGAGCTAACGGAGACGCTTAACGTGTCTCCAGTTTAGTTTAACGGCTTTTATCTGTCTTAAACCTCCTGTTGGTGTTAGTTTGAATAGGAGTGATCCAGAAGCTGCTTAAAGCCTTTTATTTGTTAAAGTTTATTATCTTCTGTGAAACTCTGTTTTCTGTCTTTAAATTCTGTCTTTTTGTCGTGTTTCAGTCGGTTTGGACGCAGCTGGAAAAACAACGATCCTGTACAAACTGAAGCTCGGAGAGATCGTCACCACCATCCCAACTATCGGTAATAATCAATACACTACCACCATCCCAACTATCTGTAATAATCAATACACTACCACCATCCCAACTATCTGTAATAATCAATACACTACCACCATCCCAACTATCTGTAATAATCAATACACTACCAGCATCCCAACTATCTGTAATAATCAATACACTACCATCATCCCAACTATTGGTAATAATCAATACACTACCAGCATCCCAACTATCTGTAATAATCAATACACTACCACCATCCCAACTATTGGTAATAATCAATACACTACCAGCATCCCAACTATCTGTAATAATCAATACACTACCACCATCCCAACTATTGGTAATAATCAATACACTACCAGCATCCCAACTATCTGTAATAATCAATACACTACCAGCATCCCAACTATCTGTAATAATCAATACACTACCAGCATCCCAACTATCTGTAATAATCAATACACTACCATCATCCCAACTATCTGTAATAATCAATACACTACCATCATCCCAACTATCTGTAATAATCAATACACTACCACCATCCCAACTATCTGTAATAATCAATAAACTACCACCATCCCAACTATCTGTAATAATCAATACACTACCACCATCCCAACTATCTGTAATAATCAATACACTACCACCATCCCAACTATCTGTAATAATCAATACACTACCACCATCCCAACTATCTGTAATAATCAATACACTACCACCATCCCAACTATCTGTAATAATCAATACACTACCACCATCCCAACTATCTGTAATAATCAATACACTACCACCATCCCAACTATCTGTAATAATCAATACACTACCACCATCCCAACTATCTGTAATAATCAATACACTACCAGCATCCCAACTATCTGTAATAATCAATACACTACCAGCATCCCAACTATCTGTAATAATCAATACACTACCACCATCCCAACTATCTGTAATAATCAATACACTACCACCATCCCAACTATCTGTAATAATCAATACACTACCACCATCCCAACTATCTGTAATAATCAATACACGACCACCATCCCAACTATCTGTAATAATCAATACACTACCACCATCCCAACTATCTGTAATAATCAATACACTACCAGCATCCCAACTATCTGTAATAATCAATACACTACCACCATCCCAACTATCTGTAATAATCAATACACTACCACCATCCCAACTATCTGTAATAATCAATACACTACCAGCATCCCAACTATCTGTAATAATCAATACACGACCACCATCCCAACTATTGGTAATAATCAATACACTACCACCATCCCAACTATCTGTAATAATCAATACACTACCACCATCCCAACTATCTGTAATAATCAATACACTACCACCATCCCAACTATCTGTAATAATCAATACACTACCACCATCCCAACTATCTGTAATAATCAATACACGACCACCATCCCAACTATTGGTAATAATCAATAAACTACCAGCATCCCAACTATCTGTAATAATCAATAAACTACCACCATCCCAACTATCTGTAATAATCAATACACTACCACCATCCCAACTATCTGTAATAATCAATAAACTACCACCATCCCAACTATCTGTAATAATCAATACACTACCAGCATCCCAACTATCTGTAATAATCAATACACTACCAGCATCCCAACTATCTGTAATAATCAATACACTACCAGCATCCCAACTATCTGTAATAATCAATACACTACCAGCATCCCAACTATCTGTAATAATCAATACACTACCACCATCCCAACTATCTGTAATAATCAATACACGACCACCATCCCAACTATTGGTAATAATCAATACACTACCACCATCCCAACTATCTGTAATAATCAATACACTACCAGCATCCCAACTATCTGTAATAATCAATACACTACCACCATCCCAACTATCTGTAATAATCAATAAACTATATCTGCCACAGAGTAACAGAAGTTTTCATTAATATAAATTCTGCACATTTAAAACATAAACATAACTATAACATTAATATAACATAAATATAACTATAACTTAAATATAACTATAACATTAATATAACATAACTATAACTTATATGCTCAGTAGGTTTCTGGCTCCGCCCACCAGTTCCTGATTGGCCCACAGACTTTATATTGTGATGATGTCACAGATTTTTAAATCCTTTTTCTCAGCTCGAGGAAAGTTTTACTGATATCAAACAAAGAGCCTTGACGGAGCTCGTTAGCGGTTGGAGGCGTCCTGACGGAGCTCGTTAGCGGTTGGCAGCGTCCTGACGGAGCTCGTTAGCGGTTGGCGACGTCCTGACTGAGCTCGTTAGTGGTTTAACAGACGTCTCTCTTATAACGGCGCTCTGAGGTTGGGCTGTTTGGGCCTCGGGGGGATTCTCGCTGTAATACCACCAGTGGCCACTGGGAGAAACTGGCTGCCAGGCTGAGCAGCGCCGTATCAGCTGTAATTATACGTCCATGAGTCAGGCTGAGACTCCGTCTCCACTCAGCATCGACCTTTTCACTTGAGATTATTTGTATTTGGCCCTGAACCGTGGATCCACCGTGAGACCGGGTCCATCAGGTCTCTAGCGGCTGCGTCGGCAGACGTGGCGATGAGGTCTCCATATTGTCGTCCTCACATGCAGGAGACTTGTGTTGAAAAGGTGAAGCACAGGTCTGACATATGAGAAGTTGACATACCTGACAGAGCATCAGTGAAGTCCTGAAGGGGTTCCAGATTCTCCTGGACTGTCTCCAGGACCACCTCCAGGACCACCACCTAGACCACCTCAGGACCTTTATGTCCTACCATGTAGGCACAACATGCTTGGACTTTTGTCGGCGGACTGGACTCTGGGGAGCACTCCCTCCCGCCCCAGGACCCTCAGTTCCCAGCATGTGGATTCAGTGATGAGCTGGTGAGCCGGCAGACCAGCTGGATCGGGATTTGAGCCGGTCTCCTTCTCCTCCAGCTGCAGGAGAAGCTGCTGACAGTCGTAATGGCCGACTTCATCCATACCGTCTCCTGTAATACACAACTGAAGAATATCTTAAAAATCTTTTTATTTTATTTTATTATGTAGAGAGTCAGAAACCTGTTTAACAGGGATGTGTGATTATTATTATTATTATTATTATTATTATTATTATTATTTCTATTTCCATAAACTCAGTGCAGACTGAGTGTGAGAGCAGAGATGCAAACAGCAGCGTTACAGAAGAAACAGGTTTTATATTTTAATACAACATCAAACTAGATGGATATAAACGATGTCGTCATCATCGTCATCATCATAGACGCCATCTAGCCCCAATCAAGCTTTAATGGTTCATCTGCTGGCGTGTTTCAGGCTTTTAATGGTTCATCTGCTGGCGTGTTTCAGGCTTTTAATGGTTCATCTGCTGGCATGTTTCAGGCTTTAATGGTTCATCTGCTGGTGTGTTTCAGGCTTTAATGGTTCATCTGCTGGTGTGTTTCAAGCTTTTAATGGTTCATCTGCTGGTGTGTTTCAGGCTTTAATGGTTCATCTGCTGGTGTGTTTCAGGCTTTTAATGGTTCATCTGCTGGTGTGTTTCAAGCTTTAATGGTTCATCTGCTGGCGTGTTTCAGGCTTTAATGGTTCATCTGCTGGTGTGTTTCAAGCTTTTAATGGTGCATCTGCTGGTGTGTTTCAAGCTTTAATGGTTCATCTGCTGGTGTGTTTCAAGCTTTTAATGGTTCATCTGCTGGCGTGTTTCAGGCTTTAATGGTTCATCTGCTGGTGTGTTTCAAGCTTTTAATGGTTCATCCGCTGGTGTGTTTCAGGCTTTTAATGGTTCATCCGCTGGTGTGTTTCAGGCTTTAATGGTTCATCCGCTGGCGTGTTTCAGGCTTTAATGGTTCATCCGCTGGCGTGTTTCAGGCTTTAATGGTTCATCCGCTGGCGTGTTTCAGGCTTTAATGGTTCATCCGCTGGCGTGTTTCAGGCTTTAATGGTTCATCCGCTGGCGTGTTTCAGGCTTTAATGGTTCATCCGCTGGTGTGTTTCAGGCTTTAATGGTTCATCTGCTGGCGTGTTTCAGGCTTTAATGGTTCATCTGCTGGTGTGTTTCAGGCTTTTAATGGTTCATCTGCTGGTGTGTTTCAGGCTTTAATGGTTCATCCGCTGGTGTGTTTCAGGCTTTAATGGTTCATCCGCTGGTGTGTTTCAGGCTTTAATGGTTCATCCGCTGGTGTGTTTCAGGCTTTAATGGTTCATCCGCTGGCGTGTTTCAGGCTTTAATGGTTCATCCGCTGGCGTGTTTCAGGCTTTAATGGTTCATCCGCTGGCGTGTTTCAAGCCTTAATGGTTCATCCGCTGGTGTGTTTCAGGCTTTAATGGTTCATCCGCTGGCGTGTTTCAGGCTTTAATGGTTCATCCGCTGGCGTGTTTCAGGCTTTAATGGTTCATCCGCTGGCGTGTTTCAGGCTTTAATGGTTCATCCGCTGGCGTGTTTCAGGCTTTAATGGTTCATCCGCTGGCGTGTTTCAGGCTTTAATGGTTCATCCGCTGGCGTGTTTCAAGCCTTAATGGTTCATCCGCTGGCGTGTTTCAAGCTTTTAATGGTTCATCCGCTGGTGTGTTTCAAGCTTTTAATGGTTCATCCGCTGGTGTGTTTCAGGCTTTAATGGTTCATCTGCTGGTGTGTTTCAGGCTATTAATGGTTCATCCGCTGGCGTGTTTCAGGCTTTAATGGTTCATCCGCTGGCGTGTTTCAAGCTTTAATGGTTCATCCGCTGGCGTGTTTCAAGCTTTAATGGTTCATCTGCTGGCGTGTTTCAAGCTTTAATGGTTCATCTGCTGGCGTGTTTCAGGCTTTAATGGTTCATCTGCTGGCGTGTTTCAGACTTTAATGGTTCATCTGCTGGCGTGTTTCAGGCTTTAATGGTTCATCTGCTGGTGTGTTTTAGGCTTTAATGGTTCATCTGCTGGCGTGTTTCAGGCTTTAATGGTTCATCTGCTGGCGTGTTTCAAGCTTTTAATGGTTCATCCGCTGGTGTGTTTCAGGCTTTTAATGGTTCATCCGCTGGTGTGTTTCAGGCTTTAATGGTTCATCCGCTGGCGTGTTTCAGGCTTTAATGGTTCATCCGCTGGTGTGTTTCAGGCTTTAATGGTTCATCCGCTGGCGTGTTTCAGGCTTTAATGGTTCATCCGCTGGCGTGTTTCAGGCTTTAATGGTTCATCCGCTGGCGTGTTTCAGGCTTTAATGGTTCATCCGCTGGCGTGTTTCAGGCTTTAATGGTTCATCCGCTGGCGTGTTTCAAGCCTTAATGGTTCATCCGCTGGTGTGTTTCAAGCTTTTAATGGTTCATCCGCTGGTGTGTTTCAGGCTTTAATGGTTCATCCGCTGGTGTGTTTCAGGCTATTAATGGTTCATCCGCTGGCGTGTTTCAGGCTTTAATGGTTCATCCGCTGGCGTGTTTCAGGCTTTAATGGTTCATCCGCTGGCGTGTTTCAAGCTTTAATGGTTCATCCGCTGGCGTGTTTCAAGCTTTAATGGTTCATCTGCTGGCGTGTTTCAAGCTTTAATGGTTCATCTGCTGGCGTGTTTCAGGCTTTAATGGTTCATCTGCTGGCGTGTTTCAGGCTTTAATGGTTCATCTGCTGGCGTGTTTCAGGCTTTAATGGTTCATCTGCTGGTGTGTTTCAGGCTTTAATGGTTCATCTGCTGGTGTGTTTCAGACTTTAATGGTTCATCTGCTGGCGTGTTTCAGGCTTTAATGGTTCATCCGCTGGCGTGTTTCAGGCTTTAATGGTTCATCCGCTGGCGTGTTTCAGGCTTTAATGGTTCATCCGCTGGCGTGTTTCAGGCTTTAATGGTTCATCCGCTGGCGTGTTTCAAGCCTTAATGGTTCATCCGCTGGTGTGTTTCAAGCTTTTAATGGTTCATCCGCTGGTGTGTTTCAGGCTTTAATGGTTCATCCGCTGGTGTGTTTCAGGCTATTAATGGTTCATCCGCTGGCGTGTTTCAGGCTTTAATGGTTCATCCGCTGGCGTGTTTCAAGCTTTAATGGTTCATCTGCTGGCGTGTTTCAAGCTTTAATGGTTCATCTGCTGGCGTGTTTCAGGCTTTAATGGTTCATCTGCTGGCGTGTTTCAGGCTTTAATGGTTCATCTGCTGGCGTGTTTCAGACTTTAATGGTTCATCTGCTGGCGTGTTTCAGGCTTTAATGGTTCATCTGCTGGTGTGTTTCAGGCTTTAATGGTTCATCCGCTGGTGTGTTTCAGGCTTTAATGGTTCATCCGCTGGTGTGTTTCAGGCTATTAATGGTTCATCCGCTGGCGTGTTTCAGGCTTTAATGGTTCATCCGCTGGCGTGTTTCAAGCTTTAATGGTTCATCCGCTGGCGTGTTTCAAGCTTTAATGGTTCATCCGCTGGCGTGTTTCAAGCTTTAATGGTTCATCTGCTGGCGTGTTTCAGGCTTTAATGGTTCATCTGCTGGCGTGTTTCAGACTTTAATGGTTCATCTGCTGGCGTGTTTCAGGCTTTAATGGTTCATCTGCTGGCGTGTTTCAGGCTTTAATGGTTCATCTGCTGGCGTGTTTCAGGCTTTAATGGTTCATCCGCTGGTGTGTTTCAGGCTTTAATGGTTCATCCGCTGGTGTGTTTCAGGCTTTAATGGTTCATCCGCTGGCGTGTTTCAGGCTTTAATGGTTCATCCGCTGGCGTGTTTCAGGCTTTAATGGTTCATCCGCTGGCGTGTTTCAGGCTTTAATGGTTCATCCGCTGGCGTGTTTCAGGCTTTAATGGTTCATCCGCTGGCGTGTTTCAGGCTTTAATGGTTCATCCGCTGGCGTGTTTCAAGCCTTAATGGTTCATCCGCTGGTGTGTTTCAAGCTTTTAATGGTTCATCCGCTGGTGTGTTTCAGGCTATTAATGGTTCATCCGCTGGTGTGTTTCAGGCTATTAATGGTTCATCCGCTGGCGTGTTTCAGGCTTTAATGGTTCATCCGCTGGCGTGTTTCAAGCTTTAATGGTTCATCTGCTGGCGTGTTTCAAGCTTTAATGGTTCATCTGCTGGCGTGTTTCAGGCTTTAATGGTTCATCTGCTGGCGTGTTTCAGGCTTTAATGGTTCATCTGCTGGCGTGTTTCAGGCTTTAATGGTTCATCTGCTGGCGTGTTTCAGGCTTTAATGGTTCATCTGCTGGTGTGTTTCAGGCTTTAATGGTTCATCTGCTGGTGTGTTTCAGGCTTTAATGGTTCATCTGCTGGTGTGTTTCAGGCTTTAATGGTTCATCCGCTGGTGTGTTTCAAGCTTTAATGGTTCATCTGCTGGTGTGTTTCAGGCTTTAATGGTTCATCTGCTGGTGTGTTTCAGGCTTTAATGGTTCATCTGCTGGTGTGTTTCAGGCTTTAATGTGGAGACGGTGGAATACAAGAACATCTGTTTCACAGTTTGGGACGTCGGCGGCCAAGACAAGATCAGACCTCTGTGGAGACATTACTTCCAAAACACACAGGTATACAACCCACAACACACAACACACAATACACAACACACAGTACACAACACACAGTACACAACACACAGTACACAACACACAACACACAATACACAACACACAGTACACAACACACAACACAGTCTGAAGGTTTCAGCTGCTTTTCTGTCAGATGGATCAGATTCTTCAACAGGCTGCAGCAGCTCAGACTGAACATAAACACTGTACCTGAACACGTGTGTGTGTGTGTGTGTGTGTGTGTGTGTGTGTGTGACTGACCTCTGACCTCTACAGGGTCTGATCTTCGTGGTGGACAGTAACGACAGAGAGAGAGTTGCAGAGTCCGCAGAGGAACTCTCCAAGATGGTGAGTTGCACCTGAACGTCTCAGCTGTTCTTACATAATATTTATATTCTAGATTATTGATCTGACCTTCATTCATCATAATGTTCAATATCTAGTTATTATCAGCAGCTCCACATTAACGACCTGTCAGATTCATTTACATCTTTCATCGGTCACGTGACTGTATCAGTGACGTCATTAATGTTTTTTCACTGGTCCGGGTCAGAGGTCGGCTGTCCAGTAGTCGGTTTTTATCCGCCTCCATGCAAATAGTTTTATTTATTAGCGGTCATCAAAGAACAACTAAGACTTAAAGTTAATCGTCATGTTTAATCTTCATGTAAATAAATGAAACGAGGACACAGACTCATAGATGTGATATTTAAAATCGTCATATTACACTGAACTTTAAATTCTTCTGATCAAATAAAGGAAAGACTCTCCAACCTGCTGATCAATAACCGTTAGACTCATTTCTTCCTCTTCCAGCTTCCTGATTTCCCTCTTTAATGTATTTATGGCAGTGAAACATTATCTTCTCCACTGATTCTTCTGTTTGACAGCTCATATAGTCCTGAGGGATGTTTGTTTCACATATCACACTACTAACCTACTCAGCTCTTGATCGGCCAATGACGTGGACCAGTACTCTGTGATGCGTGCTAGGGGAGGGGCCAGAGAACAGGAACATCATTTATGATACAACGATTATTTTATTAATTTAACTCTTTTTTTTACCACTTGCCTGATAGTGAGAGTTGCTACATTAACCAGCTTGACGTGGCGTTTTACCGTTTGGTCTTATTGTTGAGCCGTTCTGTCTGCAGATCCAGGAGGACGAGCTGAAGGAGGCGGTGCTTCTGGTTTTCGCCAACAAACAAGATCTTCCCAACGCCATGGGGGTCAGTGAACTCACCGACAAACTGGGTCTGCACAGCCTGCGCAGCAGAACTGTACGTATCAATACTCCAATCAATACAATCATCAATACATCTGTCTGTACTACACACACAACTAATGTTGAGCTGATCAGTCTCACCTGTCTCTGATCAATGTCTCTGATCAATGTCTCACCTGTCTCTGATCAATGTCTCTGATCACTGCCTCACCTGTCTCTGATCAATGTCTCTGATCAATGTCTCACCTGTCTCTGATCACTGTCTCTGATCAATGTCTCTGATCAATGTCTCACCTGTCTCTGATCACTGTCTCACCCGTCTCTGATCAATGTCTCACCTGTCTCTGATCAATGTCTCTGATCAATGTCTCACCTGTCTCTGATCAATGTCTCACCTGTCTCTGATCAATGTCTCTGATCACTGTCTCACCTGTCTCTGATCAATGTCTCACCTGTCTCTGATCAATGTCTCTGATCACTGTCTCACCTGTCTCTGATCAATGTCTCACCTGTCTCTGATCAATGTCTCACCCGTCTCTGATCAATGTCTCACCTGTCTCTGATCACTGTCTCACCCGTCTCTGATCAATGTCTCACCTGTCTCTGATCAATGTCTCTGATCAATGTCTCACCTGTCTCTGATCACTGTCTCACCTGTCTCTGATCAATGTCTCACCTGTCTCTGATCAATGTCTCTGATCACTGTCTCACCTGTCTCTGATCAATGTCTCACCTGTCTCTGATCAATGTCTCTGATCACTGTCTCACCTGTCTCTGATCAATGTCTCACCTGTCTCTGATCAATGTCTCACCCGTCTCTGATCAATGTCTCACCTGTCTCTGATCAATGTCTCTGATCAATGTCTCACCTGTCTCTGATCAATGTCTCACCTGTCTGTCCACAGTGGCATGTCCAGGCCACCTGTGCCACTCAGGGTACTGGTCTGTATGAGGGTCTGGATTGGTTGTCCAACGAGCTGTCGAAACGTTAGAGCAGCTGGCAGGAAGCAGCAGCGACTGATGTCATCAACTGATGTCACCGTGTACAGACTGATGAGGAAGAAGAGGAGGAGGAAGAAGAGGAGGAGGAGCGTTTCAGGACTGTTTCTGTTTTTTTTAAATTATAAATGTGTCGTCTCGGACTTTCCCATCATCCTCTTCTTCTTCTGGTCTTCCTCCTGTCGTCTCTGCAGATGTTTGTTAGATCTGTTTTTTCTTTTAATCCGCATGTTTTAATTCAGAATCATGTGACAGGTTGTAATGGATGAGAGGGGCGGGGCTAGAAGCAGGTGTCAGTCACCTGTGGGTCAGGGGGCGGGGCTAGAAGCAGGTGTCAGTCACCTGTGGGTCAGGGGGCGGGGCTAGAAGCAGGTGTCAGTTACTTGTGGGCCAGGGGGCGGTGCCAGAAGCAGGTGTCAGTCACCTGTGGGTCAGGGGGCGGGGTTTACAACAGGTGATAGTTACCTGTAGTTGGTGGGAGGGGCCAACAGCAGGTGACAGTTCATCTGCATTTGGGGGTGGGGTTTATGAGAGGTGGCAGTTACCTGTGGTTGGTGTGGGAGGGGTTTGTGACAGGTGACCTGTCATGTGATGACTCATTCCACAGAGCAGAACCTGAAGGCCTCATCATTCCGTAACAATGTGAAGAAGAAGCAGAGAGACAACGATGATGCAATAAAGGTTTTTTTCTTCTCAATGGTTCCTGTTTTTATGTTTTTGCTCAGATTCGTGTCCTGATTGTTTGTCAGTCAGAAATGTGAAACTGGAGACGACTGAACTACGTTCTGCTGTGAGCTATGAAAGAAAGTCATATATTGAAATAAACATTTATATCATTTATATCACCCCAAATTATCACATTTCATTAAAAGAAAGAATTTGAACATAACATTTTTTCACTGTACGAAGATTTAAAGAGTTAAATAAGGCATTACTGGATCGCCCCGGTAACCAAGTGGTTGCTGCACACGTCACATAACTACGTCGTCGCTGGTTCGATTCCAGCCAGAGTCCTTTGTTTCATGTCGTACCACCCGTCTCGCTCTCCCCTCGTTTCCTGTCTGCCTCCTCACTAATGACTGTCCAATAAAGGCACATATGCCAAAAAATAATGTTAAAAAAAGATGATTCTTGTTTTAATGAGATCCGTCAAATATCTTCATGAATTAATGATCGATCTTGTTACCAAACTACAGCAAAGCTTCTGTTAATAAATCAACATATTACTGTTGGTTTATCATGAAACACTTTCACACAAAATCAAAGTTTCTTATTCAGTAAGTTTAGTCAGTGACGTGGAGATTTGGTTTAAAGTTTAGTGAAATAAGATAAAAGTTGTTAAAACAGTAAAAATGTATTTTAATCATTTCATGTAATTATAACACAAAATGCAACTAATTGCAAAATGTTCTTGTAACAATTACCTGAAATCATTAACTTCTGTTTCAATTGTTCTGTTGTAACCAAGAACAAATCAGCACATTTATCGACCACGTTTACACTCTAATTAACCATCACTAGTGACCATGTTTACACTTTAATTAACCATCACTAGTGACCATGTTTACACTTTAATTAACCATCACTACTGACCATGTTTACACTTTAATTAACCATCACTACTGACCATGTTTACACTCTAATTAACCATCATTACTGACCACATTTACACTCTAATTAACCATCACTACTGACCATGTTTACACTCTAATTAACCATCACTACTGACCATGTTTACACTCTAATTAACCACCACTACTGACCACGTTTACACTCTAATTAACCATCACTAGTGACCATGTTTACACTCTAATTAACCATCACTACTGACCATGTTTACACTTTAATTAACCATCACTACTGACCATGTTTACACTACACTAATAAACCATCACTAGTGACCACGTTTACACTTTAAGTAACCATCACTAGTGACCACGTTTACACTTTAATTAACCATCACTAGTGACCATGTTTACGCTTTAATTAACCATCACTAGTGACCATGTTTACACTTTAATTAACCATCACTAGTGACCATGTTTACGCTTTAATTAACCATCACTAGTGACCATGTTTACACTTTAACCATCACTAGTGACCATGTTTACAATTTAATTAAACATCACTACTGACCACGTTTACACTTTAATTAACCATCACTAGTGACCATGTTTACAATTTAATTAAACATCACTACTGACCACGTTTACACTTTAATTAACCATCACTAGTGACCATGTTTACACTTTAATTAACCATCACTAGTGACCATGTTTACACTTTAATTAACCATCACTAGTGACCATGTTTACACTCTACACTAATAAACCATCACTAGTGACCATGTTTACACTTTAATTAACCATCACTAGTGACCACGTTTACACTTTAACCATCACTAGTGACCATGTTTACACTTTAATTAACCATCACTAGTGACCATGTTTACACTCTAAGTAAACATCACTACTGACCATGTTTGCACTTTAATTAACCATCACTAGTGACCATGTTTACACTCTAAGGAAACATCACTACTGACCACATTTACACTTTAATTAACCATCACTAGTGACCATGTTTACACTCTAAGTAAACATCACTACTGACCATGTTTACACTTTAATTAACCATCACTAGTGACCATGTTTACACTTAAATTAACCATCACTAGTGACCATGTTTACACTTTAATTAACCATCACTAGTGACCATGTTTACACTCTACACTAATAAACCATCACTAGTGACCATGTTTACACTTTAATTAACCATCACTACTGACCATGTTTACACTTTAATTAACCATCACTAGTGACCATGTTTACACTCTACACTAATAAACCATAACTAGTGACCATGTTTACACTTTAATTAACCATCACTAGTGACCACGTTTACACTTTAATTAACCATCGCTAGTGACCATGTTTACACTCTAATTAAACATCACTACTGACCATGTTTACACTCTAATTAAACATCACTACTGACCATGTTTACACTTTAATTAACCATCACTACTGACCATGTTTACACTCTAATTAACCATCACTAGTGACCATGTTTACACTCTACACTAATAAACCATCACTAGTGACCATGTTTACACTCTAATTAAACATCACTACTGACCATGTTTACACTCTAATTAAACATCACTACTGACCATGTTTACACTTTAATTAACCATCACTAGTGACCACGTTTACACTTTAATTAACCATCACTAGTGACCATGTTTACACTCTACACTAATTAACCATCACATACAAAAAAAACAAGGGCAAAATTTTTGCCTGTTTCATTGACTTTTAAAAGGCTTTTGATTCTATTTGGCAAGAGGGATACTGGGAGGATTGTAAAGTTCACTGGGAGGGTTGTAAAGTTCACTGGGAGGATTGTAAAGTTCACTGGGAGGATTGTAAAGTTCACTGGGAGGATTGTAAAGTTCACTGGGAGGATTGTAAAGTTCACTGGGAGATAGTAAAGAACACGTTGGTGATTTAAATGATTTTATTTCACTCCGGCAGGTTAAATACAAAAATCAAACATGATACAAACACTTTCTGTAAATCAAATACAAGAGTTGAACTTCAGCTGCGTCTCTGCTGGACAAACACCTGTTGACCTCTGACCTTCATCATGATCATCATCGCTGCTGCTCATCAGACCACGTGACCTCCACCTCACTTCCTCTGTCCGTGTCTAAACACTGATTGGCTCCTGTTGGTTGTTCTGTCGTTTGACCACAAAGACTTTCTGTCCAGAAACCGTCACCATGTAAACGAAATCCTCCAGAATCACTGAGGAGGGAAACAGACCACAGGTGAGTCCAGGTGAGTCCAGGTGAGTCCAGGTGAGTCCAGGTGAGTCCAGGTGAGAGCTCAGCTGCAGTTTCCCGGAGTCTGTGTGTGTGTGTGTGTGTGTGTGTGTGTTACCTGACATGCGTTTGAAGGGCGGATCAGCTGATCCAGGTAACCTGAAGCGACTCGCTGTTCGAACCATCTGCATCATCACACCTGCTGTGTGTTCATCGTTCTCCAGCTCACCTGCAGACTGATGGGGGGTGGAGGTCAGAGGTCAGAATTCATCAGAACCTTTCTTATCAGTGTAAACTCACTGCTTTACTGTCTGTTGTACCAAACTCCATTCAAAAACTAAACAACTTAACATTTCCTTTATTAATGCCTTGAAGACGTTGACTGAAAATATTTCCAGCCGTCAGGGATCAAAGGTCAGCTCAGCATATAATTAATCCACCAATGCTGCGATATCGACGAGTGTGATTTTTGGGCCTCTGTGACTAAACAAACCCAAACTCCATTCAACAGTCATGAACTTTAACATATTTATTCATTTGTTGTGGAAATTTTCTGAAAATGTTTCAATCGTTAAATACGTCAGCAAACTGTAAGAAAGAGATGATAAAATCATGGAAACATTCTCATATTGATTGAATTAAACTACAAAATGATTTTATTAACACTGATTTAACAAATGTGTTAAATTGATATTTAAATGGAGTTTGGTGTTAATTAACCCACTGACACAAGTGAAACATTCAAAAATCAAGCAACTTATTGTTTTTTTCAGTATAGATCGATAACATTGATTGATAATATTTCTAATCATCACTGAGCAAACGGCGTATCAGCATATAAACAATCCACATTAACCAGTTAGTTAATTAGTTAGTTAACCGGCATCAACTAGTTAATTTAACTGGTGTGTTGTTCACTCACGGCCAGAACCCCGTCCTCACTGATGACCAGGTAGCCGAGCTGGTCCGGGATCCGCTCCAGACCCGCAGTCAGACCCGCAGTCAGACCCGCAGCCGTCTGTAAACACACGCATGTTCCGATGAAGCTAACAGGCTAACAGGCTAAATCACAGTCACGTGCACGTCACAGTGATAATTATATGACGTCATAACGATGATTAGAGTCAAACTAAAACTTTAAAACCATCAAAACTCACCATTCTTCTTCTTCTTCTGCTGCTGCTGTTTTGACAGTTTGTCGGAGCTGAGCTGCACTTCCGCCTTTCCGCGTGACTTTTCATGTGACTCGTGAGGCTTTCATTGGCTGTCGGAAAATCACGTGATTCTCTAGAAATGTATTCATACGTGTATTGGAAGTGTCCTTTATCACACCTCTACTGTTGTTCCTAATTTTATTTTCACTTGTACTTTATTTATTTCATAATTTCATATATTTTATGTTATTTCCTTCTCTAGCAAACAAGAAGAGTTGTAGTATTTGTGTTTTTCTGATTTTCCAATACAGAAACTGAGTTTTACATGGATTCCCTGAAGGCAGCATGTTAGGCACAAACATGACGTCATAGTTTTATTACATGTGACAGCATTTTGTTTTTGTTTTTCAATATAAATGGTAAAATAAGTCAATAATAAATTAATTAAAACATGTCTGAAGTGCAACTCGCTGTTTAACAGGTCACTTCCGGTTAGTTGTTATTTTCCCGCCGGGCAGCAGAGTGCGCGCTTACACCTCTAAGAAGGTGTGAGAAAGCGGAAGTGTCGGTCAGCTGACTCTCTCACATGATCTGCAGATATTGTCAGGGAAGCTGAGTCTCTGTTTTCTCCGTTAATCTGGTGTTTTTTCAGCTCGTGATGGCCGGCCGCGGGAAACTGATCGCCGTTATCGGTGATGAGGACACGTGCACCGGATTCCTGCTCGGTGGGATCGGCGAACTCAACAAGAACCGGAAACCGAATTTCTTGGTGGTGGAGAAGGACACGAGCATCACGGAGATCGAGGAGACCTTCAAGTAAGAGACTCAGCAAACTGACGTTCATCAATCACACACGTGATCAATCCAATAATCAGCTGATAACAATTAAAACTGAAGCTGATTTCAGCATTTTCCAGTTTTAATCCCAGAATGTTAAATTGTTGCCTGATGTTCAATATATTAATGATCCATCCAGCAGCTGATATTCAGTAAATTAAACCTCCTAAATGCTCATTTTGACATTTTTTCTGTTGTCAATGAAAATGTCAGATTGTTTAAATGGAGTTTTGTGTGTAATCCCAGTTCTTCTGTTCTTCTGTCTCATGTTTACTAAACCAAAGTTATTCAGTAATTCCTTTTTAATCATCAGATCAGTTTAGGATCATTTTCTGAATGTTTATTCATTTATTTCTAAAACACTGAGCGAACGATCGGATGTGAAATGTTTTGATTGAATTGATAGAAATGTTTTCTGCGTTTCTTCGTCTCTGCAGGAGCTTCTTGGGTCGGAACGACATCGGCATCATCCTGATCAATCAGTTCATCGCCGAGATGATCCGTCACGCCATCGACGCCCACATGCAGTCGATCCCCGCCGTGCTGGAGATCCCGTCCAAAGAGCATCCGTACGACGCGTCCAAGGACTCCATCCTGCGCCGAGCCAAGGGCATGTTCTCCGCCGAGGACTTCCGATGAACTCAACACACACACTTTACACACACAAACACACACACACACACTAAACACACACACAGTAAACACACACACACAGTAAGTAAACACACACACACACACTAAACACACACACACACACTGTAAACACACACACACACACTAAACACACACACAGTAAACACACACACACAGTAAGTAAACACACACACACACAGTAAGCGTGTGATTAACATGTTTGGTGATCGGTGTATTGATCGGTGTATTGATCGGTGTATTGTTTCTGTTTCAGTGACGTTTGATGATCCAATAATAACTGAACATATTGATTTCTAATCGATTCTTTGTCACGTGATGTTTGTCGTGTTTTTCTTTTTATTTCTGCTTTTTGAAAACAAATTTTAGTTCATTGAGTTTTTCAGGAAGTGGAAGAAGTTGTTCATGTCATGTGACAAGCAGCTGATAAAAATATCAAGTTTTCCTTCCTGTCAGACGTCCTGATGGAAAAAATTATATTAAACTGTGTTTGTTTGTTTGTTTCAGATGTTTTAACTTATCAGATGATGAAATAAATGTTGTTGTTGTGAGATTCAGTTTCATTATATTTGATATAAAACACTTTTCCTTTGAAACCTTAAAGTTTAATCTGATTGGACAGAGTGCTGATGACGTCATGTGATCATTTTATCAGAAGTCTGAACTATGAAGCAGGTTCAACATATCCAGGAACATATCCAGGTTATCTGTCCTCACTGTGCCTGACTTTGTCCGTCCAGAACCAGAACTATGAAGAACCAGAACCAGAACTATGACGCTGTTACCAACCAGCTCAGTAACTCTGGTTTAACAGCTGCGAGCGCGTTCATGTGAATGAGGCGGGTCGTTAATAACGAGCGCGTTCATGTGAAAGAGGCGGGTCGTTAATAACGAGCGCGTTCATGTGAAAGAGGCGGGTCGTTAATTACGAGCGCGTTCATGTGAAAGAGGCGGGTCGTTATTAACGAGTGACGTCATCAGAACCATGAATGAAGTTCTTCGTATGAGATGAAACAGTGAAACCAAGAACCTGCAGATTCAACCAAGTGAATGTAAACGAGCCTGTAATCATACAACAAACACTAGAAATCATAAATAAATCAAATCCATGTAGGAATTATTCTATATGACTGAAGTATAGAGGGAGTATTTTCACTGTTTACAAACCATCTGAATATGTCACATAACAAACTTAAAGTAACGTCAGACTGTTTCTGCTGCTGAAGCAAAGAGTGTAAAAGTATTTAATGACTGATGATTTATAATCATGGAGCCAATTAACAGTGAGGATTATTGATCTCTGGTGTTTATCTGCAGTTGTCTGATGTTATTCTGACTGCAGCCATGAATCAGAGAGTAAAATCACTATTAAACTACTAAAATATGTGTTTAGTGTCGTAAACGATCTCCGTTTGTTAGAAGCTCTGATTTAAAACCAGAAACATGAAACAATAAAATGTTTCTACTGATCTATAAAAATATATATTGATCTTTTTAAAAATCACTTTATTTTACTTCGGGACTTTTGTCCATGTCGGGATCCTGTAGGAATGATGACTCTTTATTTCCAGTGATCTGATTGGTCAGTAGTCGGGGTGTTAACTGTTCAGCATCAGTTACCATGGTGATGAACCTCGGTAAGAAGTGAACCACCGTCGTAGGACTGAAAACCCAGGGTGCATCCAAGTCCCTTAAACTGCGTCCACGTTTCCCTCACTGGCGTCTTTTCTTGGCGTCTGAGTCCCGCCCACCGCAGGAGAGACGCGAGGAAACCACGCGAGGAGAGGAAACGAGGACATGTGCTTTAAGAGACATGAGACGTCCGCTCCTCTGAAGCGTCACGTGAAGCGACGTCTGTTTCTGATGACGGCGACAGCTGATCACAGCTGGATCAGCTGATCACAGCTGGATCAGTCGGCTTTAACAGCTGTAGAAACTTCTGATGGAGTTTGTGTCTGTGCACGTGTGCACTGTGTTAACACTAATAAAGGTTCACAGTTATCACAGCCAGAGCAGCTGTTTCCTCTCTGCAGCTGTTTCCTGTTTAACAAACACCTCAATAAAAACCTGCATTCTGTATTTATACTGTGTCCTGCTCAGACGCACAGGAACCATTTCTACTGGCAGAATGCATTTATACTATTTATTGATTATTTGTATCTGTATCTTTTGATAATCCTGATAGTGAATTCATTATTCAATAACCCAGAATATGATCAGAGTGTCTCCTGAACACTGGGAAATATGTATTTGGCTAAATGTTTCAGGGAAAATGGAAATTATGTAACTCATATCAAACCCGACGTTCAGGAAGTTTCAGCCTCACATGTGACTGAATGTAAATGAGGATAAATGATGTAAAATATAAATGTGTTGAACTGTTATTATGGATCAAATTAAAGTCAGGAAGAGTCTCTCTGTCAGCAAGAAACAGTTTAATGGAGGAAATAACATCATGAAAAGAAAAATCTTTCTAATACATGAAGAAAGTTGTTTTTGGTTCTTTTGTTGATCAGACCGACAGTTAACTGATTTTAACTTTATGATGAATCAGAAAACAAGTAAAGCATAAAACTTGGGAGTGAAACATTTAAATTGAATCTATAATCTGTCACGTCGGTGTGAAACTGCAGTGATGTATCAGATCAGTCTGATCAGCTGCAGCGTCCAATCAATAACTGATATCCAATAAGGGGGCGTGTCGGCTGGTAAAAGACTTCCTGTGAGGCTGCTCTCGTGTTTCCTCGCTCCTCCGAGCAGAATAAGAGACTTGGGACGCTCGTCAAAATGGTGCATCAGGAACAACTTCCGGTTCAGGCGAGGAGACTTGAGACGTCACACCTGAAGTTACCTCGTTGACCACAAATCTGCTTCCTAGTACAGACCTTTGAACTCACAAGTTGTCGTCATGGCAACAGATGGCCAAATAAACAAACAGTCAAGGTTCGGAAGTCATCAATCAATCAATCAATCAATCAATTTTTATTTATATAGCGCCATATCACAACAAAAGTCATCTCAAGGCACTTTTCACATCGAGCAGGTCAAACTGCACTCTCTCTCACACTGAACTCTCTTTAATTTACAGACCCAACAATGAGCAGCACATGAAATACATGAAACTACAGAAAACACCTTAAATCTCAGTTTAACACCTGCAGGATTTATGACATCACAGCTAGTTTGGAGCCAATCACGGTCCAGTATTCAGCTGACAGGTGTGACGTGGAAACACTGAGAAATAACAGGAGAACAATAATAAATAATAAATGATATTTACATTCACAGGTTCTGGAGTTTGGGGAGACAATTATAAGATTCTTATTTAAAGCAGCTTTAAAACATGAGAAGAAGATGTTTAACACATGTAGAGATAAAGTTTCAATAAATAAACTCGTCCTCTGAGTTTCTCATGAACCTGCTGACAGCTGAGCTGATAAACTCAAACTGTAAATATTGAAACAACGCTGAACAACATCATCAGTCACAGCGGACGGCGCCGACCTTCAGCCGACCTTCAGCCGACAGCAGGAGGCGGCGCTGACGTGTGAACACCGAGCTCAGATCAGCTGACAGATGCAGAGTCGAGTATAAAAGCGACGAGTCGGCCTCAGTCTGAACCTCGGCGCTCCTCTCTGTCACCATGACGACTGTGTTTCTGATGATGATGATGATGATGGTGATCTCTGCTTCTGCTCGTCCTCTTCCTGCACACAACCTCTCCAGGTGAGATCTGATCACAGGTGACACTGACGGTAAAACCGTCTCTGGGTTTTCCTGATGGTTTTTGTGTTTGTAGAGAAACCTGCAGAACGTCACCAGGTGAGTCATAACCTGCGTGTCACATGACATCAGACGTTCACTACAGAACACGAGACATAAAAAGATTTTTAACCAAAGAAATGTAGAAAGGAGATTAAAAAATGTTAAAACCATAGAGATAAAAAGTAATAATATATTTAATATGAAAGTGTAATTATAACATTTACATCTTTATTTTGCTTAATTAAATTAAACTAAATGTTGAATAAAAAGTCTGGTTTAGTTATTCAGTTATTTCTAATGTTTTTGTGACATTTAATGACGTTTAATCATGTGATCCGATTACAGAGAGCTCACGTTTTTTTCTGTGTTTTATCTGCAGACCCGAGTTTCATCAGAATGTCACCGCCGACTTCACAGGGTGAGTAACATGTAAACATGTAAACATGTAAACATGTAAACATATCTGCAATGTCATTTACATCTCAGCTTTATGGGGTTTAGTGACATTTTGTTATTTGCTGAAATTACACAGAGAACTTCATTAGAAAAGTCCTCGATTTTACCAAAGAAACTCTTTCATAAATCAGTTCAGCAGTCAAAAGCAAATCAATTGTAAATAATACATTTTCTTATGTAATGTAGTTTAATATATTTTATTCAGTTACTTCAGATCAAACAACACAGGAAACTACTCGTCTGTTTCTTCGTCCACGTGAGTGAATTAATTTCTGGCTATTTCATTATTTTCATGTTTGACATCAGGTTGAAACTAGTTTGTTTGTTTTCCAGGAATGCTCTTCCACAGCAAAAAGAGTGAGTTTATTTATATACCTGTTTATATACTTATCTCTTTATTTATATACCTGTTTATGTACTTACCTGTCTATATATATACCTGTTTATATACTTACTTCTTTATATATATACCTGTTTATATACTTACTTCTTTATATATATACCTGTTTATATACTTATCTCTTTATTTATATACCTGTTTATGTACTTACCTGTCTATATATATACCTGTTTATATACTTACTTCTTTATATATATACCTGTTTATATACTTATCTCTTTATATATATATACCTGTTTATATACTTATCTCTTTATGTATATATACCTGTTTATATAATTATCTCTTTATTTATATACCTGTTTATGTACTTACCTGTCTATATATATACCTGTTTATATACTTACTTCTTTATATATATACCTGTTTATATACTTACTTCTTTATATATATACCTGTTTATATACTTATCTCTTTATATATATATACCTGTTTATATACTTATCTCTTTATATATATATACCTGTTTATATACTTATCTCTTTATTTATATACCTGTTTATGTACTTACCTGTCTATATATATACCTGTTTATATACTTACTTCTTTATATATATGCCTGTTTATATACTTATCTCTTTATTTATATACCTGTTTATGTACTTACCTGTCTATATATATACCTGTTTATATATTTACTTCTTTATATATATGCCTGTTTATATACTTATCTCTTTATTTATATACCTGTTTATATACTTATCTCTTTATATATATATATATATATATATATATATATATATATATATATATATATACCTGTTTATATACTTACTTCTTTATATATATACCTGTTTATATACTTATCTCTTTATTTATATACCTGTTTATATACTTATCTCTTTATATATATATACCTGTTTATGTACTTACTTCTTTATATATATACCTGTTTATATACTTATCTCTTTATTTATATACCTGTTTATATACTTACTTCTTTATATATATACCTGTTTATATACTTACTTCTTTATATATATACCTGTTTATATACTTATCTCTTTATTTATATACCTTTTTATGTACTTACCTGTCTATATATATATATACCTGTTTATATACTTACTTCTTTATATATATACCTGTTTATAGACTTATCTCTTTATATATATATATACCTTTTTATATACTTATCTCCTTATTCATATACCTGTTTATATACTTCTCTCTCTATATATATCCATGTTTATGTACTTATCTCTTTATATATATACCTGTTTATATACTTATCTCTTTATATATATACCTGTTTATGTACTTACTTCTTTATATATATACCTGTTTATATACTTATCCCTTTATTTATATACCTGTTTATGTACTTACTTCTTTATATATATACCTGTTTATATACTTATCTTTCTATATATATACCTGTTTATGTACTTACTTCTTTATATATATACCTATTTATGTACTTATCTCTTTATATATATGCCTGTTTATATACTTATCTATTTATTTATATACCTGTTTATGTACTTATCTCTTTATATATATATATATATATATATATATATATATATATATATATATATACCTGTTTATATACTTATCTCTTTATTTATATACCTGTTTATGTACTTATCTCTTTATATATATATATATATATATATATATATACCTGTTTATATACTTATCTCTTTATTTATATACCTGTTTATATACTTATCTCTTTATTTATATACCTGTTTATATACTTATCTCTTTATTTATATACCTGTTTATGTACTTACCTGTCTATATATATACCTGTTTATATACTTACTTCTTTATATATATGCCTGTTTATATACTTATCTCTTTATTTATATACCTGTTTATATACTTATCTCTTTATATATATACCTGTTTATAGACTTATCTCTTTATATATATATATATATATATATATATATATATATATATATATATACCTGTTTATATACTTACTTCTTTATATATATACCTGTTTATATACTTATCTCTTTATTTATATACCTGTTTATATACTTATCTCTTTATATATATATACCTGTTTATGTACTTACTTCTTTATATATATACCTGTTTATATACTTATCTCTTTATTTATATACCTTTTTATGTACTTACCTGTCTATATATATATACCTGTTTATATACTTACTTCTTTATATATATACCTGTTTATATACTTATCTCTTTATATATATATACCTGTTTATATACTTACTTCTTTATATATATATACCTTTTTATATACTTATCTCCTTATTCATATACCTGTTTATATACTTCTCTCTCTCTATATATCCATGTTTATGTACTTATCTCTTTATATATATACCTGTTTATATACTTATCTCTTTATATATATACCTGTTTATGTACTTACTTCTTTATATATATACCTGTTTATATACTTATCTCTTTATTTATATACCTGTTTATGTACTTACTTCTTTATATATATACCTGTTTATATACTTATCTTTCTATATATATACCTGTTTATGTACTTACTTCTTTATATATATACCTATTTATGTACTTATCTCTTTATATATATGCCTGTTTATATACTTATCTATTTATTTATATACCTGTTTATGTACTTATCTCTTTATATATATATATATATATACCTGTTTATATACTTATCTCTTTATTTATATACCTGTTTATGTACTTATCTCTTTATTTATATACCTGTTTATATACTTATCTCTTTATATATATATATATATATATATATATATACCTGTTTATATACTTATCTCTTTATTTATATACCTGTTTATATACTTATCTCTTTATATATATATATATATATACCTGTTTATATACTTATCTCTTTATATATATACCTGTTTATGTACTTACTTCTTTATATATATACCTGTTTATGTACTTATCTCTTTATATATATGCCTGTTTATATACTTATCTCTTTATTTATATACCTGTTTATGTACTTATCTCTTTATATATATATATATATATATATATATATATATACCTGTTTATATACTTATCTATTTATATATATATATATATATATACCTGTTTATATACTTATCTCTTTATATATATATATATATATACCTGTTTATATACTTATCTCTTTATTTATATACCTGTTTATATACTTATCTCTTTATATATATATACCTGTTTATATACTTACCTCTTTATATATTTACTTGTTTATATACTTACCTCTTTATTTATATACCTGTTTATATACCAAAGAAACTCTTTCATAAATCAGTTCAGCAGTCAAAAGCAAATCAATTGTAAATAATACATTTTCTTATGTAATGTAGTTTAATATTTTTTATTCAGTGACTTCAGACCAAACAACACAGGAAACCACTCGTCTATTTCTCCGGCCACGTGAGTGAATTAATTTCTGACTATTTCATTATTTTCATGTTTGACATCAGGTTGAAACTAGTTTGTTTCAACCTGTCACCTCACCTCGACTCACCTCTTGTCTCACCTGTCATCTCACCTGTCGATTCAACTGTCGTCTGACCTCTTGACTTACCTCTTGTCTCACCTGTTGTCTCACCTGTCGTCTCACCTGTCATCTCACCTGTCGTCTCACTTGTTGTCTCACCTGTCGTCTCACCTGTCCTCTCACCTTTCTTCTCACCTGTCGACTCACCTGTCGTCTCACCTGTCGTCTCACCTTTCTTCTCACCTGTCGTCTCACCTGTCGTCTCACCTGTCGTCTCACCTTTCTTCTCACCTGTCGTCTCACCTGTCGTCTCACCTGTCCTCTCACCTTTCTTCTCACCTGTCGACTCACCTCTCGACTCACCTGTCGACTCATTTGTCGTCTCACCTGTCGTCTCACCTCTCGACTCACCTGTCGACTCACCTGTCGACTCATTTGTCGTCTCACCTGTCGTCTCACCTCTCGACTCACCTGTCGACTCATTTGTCCTCTGACCTGTCGTCTCACCTGTCCTCTCACCTTTCTTCTCACCTGTCGTCTCACCTGTCGTCTCACCTGTCCTCTCACCTTTCTTCTCACCTGTCGACTCACCTCTCGACTCACCTGTCGACTCATTTGTCGTCTCACCTGTTGTCTCACCTGTCGACTCATTTGTCGTCTCACCTGTCGTCTCACCTGTCCTCTCACCTTTCTTCTCACCTGTCGACTCACCTCTCGACTCACCTGTCGTCTCACCTGTCGACTCATTTGTCGTCTCACCTGTCGTCTCACCTGTCCTCTCACCTTTCTTCTCACCTGTCGACTCATTTGTCGTCTCACTTGTCGTCTCACCTGTCCTCTCACCTGTCATCTCACCTGTCCTCTCACCTCTCGACTCACCTGTCGACTCATTTGTCGTCTCACCTGTCGTCTCACCTGTCCTCTCACCTTTCTTCTCACCTCTCGACTCACCTGTCGACTCATTTGTCGTCTCACTTGTCGTCTCACCTGTCGTCTCACCTGTCGTCTCACCTGTCTTCTCACCTGTCGTCTCACCTGTCGTCTCACCTGTCTTCTCACCTTTCTTCTCACCTGTCGTCTCACCTGTCGTCTCACCTGTCCTCTCACTTTTCTTCTCACCTGTCGACTCACCTCTCGACTCACCTGTCGACTCATTTGTCGTCTCACCTGTCGTCTCACCTCTCGACTCACCTGTCGACTCACCTGTCGACTCATTTGTCGTCTCACCTGTCGTCTCACCTGTCGTCTCACCTGTCGACTCATTTGTCCTCTCACCTGTCGTCTCACCTGTCCTCTCACCTTTCTTCTCACCTGTCGTCTCACCTGTCGTCTCACCTGTCCTCTCACCTTTCTTCTCACCTGTCGACTCATTTGTCGTCTCACCTGTCGTCTCACCTGTCGTCTCACCTGTCGACTCATTTGTCGTCTCACCTGTCGTCTCACCTGTCCTCTCACCTGTCATCTCACCTGTCCTCTCACCTCTCGACTCACCTGTCGACTCATTTGTCGTCTCACCTTTCATCTCACCTGTCCTCTCACCTTTCTTCTCACCTCTCGACTCACCTGTCGACTCATTTGTCGTCTCACTTGTCGTCTCACCTGTCGTCTCACCTTTCTTCTCACCTGTCGACTCATTTGTCGTCTCACTTGTCGTCTCACCTGTCCTCTCACCTGTCATCTCACCTGTCCTCTCACCTCTCGACTCACCTGTCGACTCATTTGTCGTCTCACCTGTCATCTCACCTGTCCTCTCACCTTTCTTCTCACCTCTCGACTCACCTGTCGACTCATTTGTCGTCTCACTTGTCGTCTCACCTGTCGTCTCACCTTTCCTCACACCTGTCGTCTCACCTGTCCTCTCACCTTTCTTCTCACCTGTCGTCTCACCTGTCGTCTCACCTGTCCTCTCACCTTTCTTCTCACCTGTCGACTCACCTCTCGACTCACCTGTCGACTCACTTGTCGTCTCACCTGTCGTCTCACCTCTCGACTCACTTGTCGACTCATTTGTCCTCTCACCTTTCTTCTCACCTGTCGACTCACCTCTCAACTCACCTGTCGACTCATTTGTCGTCTCACCTGTCGTCTCACCTGTCGACTCATTTGTCGTCTCACCTGTCGTCTCACCTGTCCTCTCACCTTTCTTCTCACCTGTCGACTCACCTCTCGACTCACCTGTCGTCTCACCTGTCGACTCATTTGTCGTCTCACCTGTCGTCCCACCTGTCCTCTCACCTTTCTTCTCACCTGTCGACTCATTTGTCGTCTCACCTGTCCTCTCACCTGTCATCTCACCTGTCCTCTCACCTCTCGACTCACCTGTTGACTCATTTGTCGTCTCACCTCTCGACTCACCTGTCGTCTCACCTGTCGTCTCACCTGTCCTCTCACCTTTCTTCTCACCTGTCGACTCACCTCTCGACTCACCTGTCGACTCACCTGTCCTCTCACCTCTCGACTCACCTGTCGACTCATTTGTCGTCTCACTTGTCGTCTCACCTGTCGTCTCACTTGTCGTCTCACCTGTCGTCTCACCTGTCGTCTCACCTGTCGTCTCACCTGTCCTCTCACCTCTCGACTCACCTGTCGACTCATTTGTCGTCTCACCTGTCGTCTCACCTGTCGTCTCACCTGTCCTCTCACCTTTCTTCTCACCTGTCGACTCACCTCTCGACTCACCTGTCGACTCATTTGTCGTCTCACTTGTCGTCTCACCTGTCGTCTCACTTGTCGTCTCACCTGTCGTCTCACCTGTCCTCTCACCTTTCTTCTCACCTGTCGTCTCACCTGTCCTCTCACCTTTCTTCTCACCTGTCGTCTCACCTGTCGTCTCACTTGTCCTCTCACCTCTCGACTCACCTGTCGACTCATTTGTCGTCTCACCTGTCGTCTCACCTGTCATCTCACCTCTCGACTCATTTGTCGTCTCACCTGTCGTCTCACCTCTCGACTCATTTGTCGTCTCACCTGTCGTCTCACCTGTCGACTCATTTGTCGTCTCACCTGTCCTCTCACCTGTCGTCTCACCTGTCCTCTCACCTGTCGTCTCACCTGTCGTCTCACCTCTCGACTCACCTGTCGACTCATTTGTCGTCTCACCTGTCGTCTCACCTGTCGTCTCACCTGTCGTCTCACCTGTCCTCTCACCTTTCTTCTCACCTGTCGACTCACCTCTCGACTCATCTGTCGTCTCACCTCTCGTCTCACCTGTCGTCTCACCTGTCGTCTCACCTGTCGACTCACCTGTCATCTCACCTGTCCTCTCACCTTTCTTCTCACCTGTCGACTCATTTGTCGTCTCACCTGTCGACTCATTTGTCGTCTCACCTGTCGTCTCACCTGTCCTCTCACCTTTCTTCTCACCTGTCGTCTCACTTGTCATCTCACCTGTCCTCTCACCTTTCTTCTCACCTGTCGACTCACCTCTCGACTCACCTGTTGACTCATTTGTCGTCTCACCTGTCGTCTCACCTGTCGTCTCACCTGTCCTCTCACCTTTCTTCTCACCTGTCGACTCACCTCTCGACTCACCTTTCTTCTCACCTGTCGTCTCACCTGTCGTCTCACCTTTCTTCTCACCTGTCGTCTCACCTGTCGTCTCACCTTTCTTCTCACCTGTCGTCTCACCTGTCGTCTCACCTGTCCTCTCACCTGTCGACTCATTTGTCGTCTCACCTGTCGTCTCACCTGTCCTCTCACCTTTCTTCTCACCTGTCGTCTCACCTGTCCTCTCACCTTTCTTCTCACCTGTCGACTCACCTCTCGACTCATTTGTCGTCTCACCTGTCGTCTCACCTGTCCTCTCACCTCTCGACTCACCTGTCGTCTCATCTGTCGTCTCACCTGTCGTCTCACCTGTCGTCTCACCTGTCCTCTCACCTGTCATCTCACCTGTCCTCTCACCTCTCGACTCACCTGTCGACTCATTTGTCGTCTCACCTCTCGACTCACCTGTCGTCTCACCTGTCGTCTCACCTGTCCTCTCACCTTTCTTCTCACCTGTCGACTCACCTCTCGACTCACCTGTCGACTCACCTGTCCTCTCACCTCTCGACTCACCTGTCGACTCACTTGTCGTCTCACTTGTCGTCTCACCTGTCGTCTCACTTGTCGTCTCACCTGTCGTCTCACCTGTCGTCTCACCTGTCGTCTCACCTGTCCTCTCACCTCTCGACTCACCTGTCGACTCATTTGTCGTCTCACCTGTCGTCTCACCTGTCGTCTCACCTGTCCTCTCACCTTTCTTCTCACCTGTCGACTCACCTCTCGACTCACCTGTCGACTCATTTGTCGTCTCACTTGTCGTCTCACCTGTCGTCTCACTTGTCGTCTCACCTGTCCTCTCACCTGTCCTCTCACCTTTCTTCTCACCTGTCGTCTCACCTGTCCTCTCACCTTTCTTCTCACCTGTCGTCTCACCTGTCGTCTCACTTGTCCTCTCACCTCTCGACTCACCTGTCGACTCATTTGTCGTCTCACCTGTCGTCTCACCTGTCATCTCACCTCTCGACTCATTTGTCGTCTCACCTGTCGTCTCACCTCTCGACTCATTTGTCGTCTCACCTGTCGTCTCACCTGTCGACTCATTTGTCGTCTCACCTGTCCTCTCACCTGTCGTCTCACCTGTCCTCTCACCTGTCGTCTCACCTGTCGTCTCACCTCTCGACTCACCTGTCGACTCATTTGTCGTCTCACCTGTCGTCTCACCTGTCGTCTCACCTGTCCTCTCACCTTTCTTCTCACCTGTCGACTCACCTCTCGACTCATCTGTCGTCTCACCTCTCGTCTCACCTGTCGTCTCACCTGTCGTCTCACCTGTCGTCTCACCTGTCGTCTCACCTGTCGACTCACCTGTCATCTCACCTGTCCTCTCACCTTTCTTCTCACCTGTCGACTCATTTGTCGTCTCACCTGTCGACTCATTTGTCGTCTCACCTGTCCTCTCACCTTTCTTCTCACCTGTCGTCTCACCTGTCCTCTCACCTTTCTTCTCACCTGTCGTCTCACTTGTCATCTCACCTGTCCTCTCACCTTTCTTCTCACCTGTCGTCTCACCTGTCGTCTCACCTGTCGACTCACCTGTCGTCTCACCTGTCGTCTCACCTGTCGTCTCACCTGTCGACTCACCTGTCATCTCACCTGTCCTCTCACCTTTCTTCTCACCTGTCGACTCATTTGTCGTCTCACCTGTCGACTCATTTGTCGTCTCACCTGTCGTCTCACCTGTCCTCTCACCTTTCTTCTCACCTGTCGTCTCACTTGTCATCTCACCTGTCCTCTCACCTTTCTTCTCACCTGTCGACTCACCTCTCGACTCACCTGTCGACTCATTTGTCGTCTCACCTGTCGTCTCACCTGTCGTCTCACCTGTCCTCTCACCTTTCTTCTCACCTGTCGACTCACCTCTCGACTCACCTTTCTTCTCACCTGTCGTCTCACCTGTCGTCTCACCTTTCTTCTCACCTGTCGTCTCACCTGTCGTCTCACCTTTCTTCTCACCTGTCGTCTCACCTGTCGTCTCACCTGTCCTCTCACCTGTCGACTCATTTGTCGTCTCACCTGTCCTCTCACCTTTCTTCTCACCTGTCGTCTCACCTGTCCTCTCACCTTTCTTCTCACCTGTCGTCTCATCTGTCGTCTCACCTGTCGTCTCACCTGTCGTCTCACCTGTCCTCTCACCTTTCTTCTCACCTGTCGACTCATTTGTCGTCTCACTTGTCGTCTCACCTGTCCTCTCACCTGTCATCTCACCTTGCCTCTCACCTCTCGACTCACCTGTCGACTCATTTGTCATCTCACCTGTCGTCTCACCTGTCCTCTCACCTCTCGACTCACCTGTCGACTCATTTGTCGTCTCACCTTTCTTCTCACCTGTCGTCTCACCTGTCGTCTCACCTGTCGTCTCACCTGTCGTCTCACCTGTCATCTCACCTGTCATCTCACCTGTCCTCTCACCTCTCGACTCACCTGTCGACTCATTTGTCGTCTCACCTGTCGTCTCACCTGTCGTCTCACCTGTCGTCTCACCTGTCCTCTCACCTCTCGACTCACCTGTCGTCTCACCTGTCGTCTCACCTGTCGTCTCACCTGTCCTCTCACCTCTCGACTCACCTGTCGACTCATTTGTCGTCTCACCTGTCGTCTCACCTGTCGACTCACCTGTCGTCTCACCTGTCGACTCACCTGTTGTCTCACCTGTCCTCTCATCTGTCCTCTCACCTGTGGTCTCCTTTAGTGCGGGGTTCTACTCCATCAACTGCGTCCTCCCCACCTGTCAGACAGCAAACCTTGGCTCCAGCCTGCAGACTGGGGACAAGACGGCCGGCAGCCTCACCTCAGACCCATTTGGCAATGGAAAGAAATGAACATCTTCATTATCATAATTGTCATCATCATCACACCTATAGCAGAATGTTTTTATTTCCACCTGTTCACTGTTTATTGTCACATGACTTCATCTACTGAACATTTTCAAACACTCATCACGTTTTGTCATTGTAAAGGTTTTCAGCATCAACAGGAAATCAAACAATCTTATTTTAACATGAAAAAATCAAAATATGAGTCAGAAAGAAAAAAAAAGATTTTTTTTCATGTAGCAGAGGGAAGTGTTCTGTTACTGGTTTATCACAGCTTGTCGTCATAGGAACACTGGAGTCTCCTGTGTAACGTCACTGGTGACAGGAAGCAAAACATTCTGTTGTTTTTGTTTGTTTCCAGCTGTTTTTCATCTGATCTCAGTATTAACTTGTTCACTTGTCACCACAAATTTAGATCCAAAATTATTCTTTAGTGTCATCAGACCATATTTGCTGCAGATCTGACAACAGGTGGTGCTGTTACACATTTCAGAAGTTTTCATTATAGTATTTTACCTGCAGCTCATTAACACATTAAAGTAATCTAAATACTACAATACCCATGAGCCTCAGCTGCTGTTTCTATGGAGTCAGAAGTATGAATCAGAGTTTAGAGCTGTTGCCATGGTTACTGAAATGACTAGAAAGTGGTCCAGAATCATAAAGTTAAGTGATTTAAACATCTGAATGTTTGATGAAGTTTTGGCTCGATGGCAGAACATGAAGCTCTGTGACTGGATGTTTGCCAGTGAAATGCATCATGGGAGTCGTAGTTTTATTTGTATGGTCACAAACGTGCCTCAGGGGTCTTTACAGTCTGTACGTCCTCTGTCTTCAGACCCTAAAACTCACAGGTTTTCCTCTGTCCTCTTGTGAATCATCATATGACCCCTTCAGGGCTCCTGAGCCTCATGTTGGGAACCAACCTACTGATTGATGTATTGATGTACTGATTGATATATTGATTGATGTATTGATGTACTGATTGATGTATTGATTGATGTATTGATGTACTGATTGATATATTGATTGATATATTGATTGATGTATTGATTGATGTATTGATTGATGTATTGATTGATGTATTGATCTCTCAGGATGATGCGTTACCTGCCTCCTGCTCCCTGTCAGCTCAGTATTTGTGCTCTGATGAATCTCGGCCAGGATCTTCAGTCTGGAGGTGACGAACGGGCCGGACGAAGGTCTTCAGATCCGTTAGGACACGGGAAGTGATGTCAGAGGACACGCTCACTCCTAACCAGCCGATGAGACATTCAGTCAGTCTTTGTTTATTAAGATGTTGATGAATAAAGTGAGATTTGAGTGAAAGCTCTGGAGTTTGTGTTGTGATATCGAGTTCATGTGAAGGTTCATTTTATTCACTCCAGGTGATAAAAGGATCAAATCTGTTGCCATGGTAACAGAGAAGCAGGCTCTCCTCATGTTGAGTTCAATCTGTTACTCTAATAATATGTTAAAATAAAATGTTTGGATGAAAAACTGAATGTTGATGCTGATGTTTGAATTCATCTTCACTTCCTGCTGTGGAAAACACCTCAGCTTCCTGTCAGCTGACTGAAGAAACTGTGACATCACTGATGAGATTGAATCTAAGATGGCAGCACGCACATCTCCATGTTTGTTTGTCCTGTCAGATATGTCTGTTTTTTATTGTTTGTTTCGCTCCAAAGTTTGAAAATTGTCTCTCAAAATGCTGGTTATACTCTGCTGAGCTGAGTTTTTTGGATTATGGTCTATTCCTCTCCTGTACCTGCTGCTGGGAGGAGAGACCACCACCCTACTTGCAAGTCTAAACATGATGGGGTAATATGGCCCACTCAAGGGTGATTTTCATGGGGAAGTGGTTGGCCAATGACTGGTGCTATGGGGCTCCCAACAACACACTGGTCAAAACAACAGAGACTGGGTGGACTGTGTTTCTGGACTGGGGAAGACAATTCATAACTTCCCTACCAAAAGATTCTTGGAACTAATGAGAAACAACAATATGCATGTTGTGTGCTTTCCTGTACAAACCATCCACATTCTGCAGCCAGCAGACAGGGCCTTTTTCAGGAGCCTGAGGTACCACTGGAACCTGAAGGGCCGTATCTTCACCAGGGAGACTGGTGAGCAGAGGCTGCAGAAGCCTCTGTTTCTTGGAGTGTTTTCAAAAACATGGAAAAGTGCAGCAACAACTCAGAATGTCTGGGCAGGGTTTAGGGGCAGTGGGATCTATATTCTGGACCAAACTTGCATTGACAGGTCTCTGATCTCTCCGAGCCTGACTACTGACAGAAAAGAAGTTCCAGAGATTGACATCACTGTGACTGCAGAGAGGGAGATGCTGTGACTGAGATGGTGACCACCAAGCTGGACGTCTCCCTGGCAGTTAACCTGGATGTGCCAGCAACAGCTGATCCACGGTGGCTCCTTCCACATCTATCCAGACCGCTGATACGAAGCCTCCAGATCCCAGCAACATAGTCGAAGAGAAGACAACCAGTTTTGATGATCTCATCACACTGCCTACCTGCCATCGCCCCTCTACCAGCAAGCTGAAAAGATCCAAGCTGCTACCTCACAAGCGAGGCACACATGTTTGAAGCAGAGCCAAAGGGAAACAACCCCAAAAGAAGCAGATAACTGAGGAGAATTTGTGCAGCATTTTTGGAGGAAAGTACGGAGACAAACAAATATCCAAAGAGAGAAGAGGAGTGGATGTGCTGCAGTGAGGAAGATCCATCCTCAGACTGAAAACAATGTTGATGACATTGATGAATACATTTTCATTTTGTTTTGTAATGTTTTGATGACTTTTTGAGTTGAATAGATATGAATATGCTTCAAAGTATTTTGGTGAATTAGTGGCCAGGTTGATGAACACGCTGATGGATGCACCATTTCAATGAATTTATGTACTGTTGGTTGATGAACTAACGAATTGATGAAAAGATGATTTAATTCTACAAAATGATACTTTAAATAAATCGAATATTTCACAAGATAGAATTACAAAAACTGTCCCAATACAGCTGAATTCACTCAAACATAAAGTTGATGTTTCACGATGAACGAACATTAAAAACAGAAGAAGTGGTTCAGAATCTACTCCACAGTGACCTTTGACCCCGGTGTGTTGTGTTGTTATATCGTCTCTCTGCTTGGCTTCATGATGAAACTGAACACCAAACATGTTAATGAGCTGTAACTTATTAGCATCTGTGAGAGGAAACCTGCTTTTATCTTCATTCATGAGCCGAATGAAGTGCTGCTGCTGCTGCACGACCAGCGATTCACACATCTGCAGTCTGTTTATACGCTGTATTATCTTTATTATTACTCTGTTAAACAAACGTATAAACTGCTTTTATTATTTTATAACAGAAACATATAAAATTGCTGTTATTACTCTGGTGCAAAAATGATTAAAATCACTTTTACACCTAATAAAACCTGATGGCTTCATTTAAATAATAGAATCTATAATTACACTGCAGACATTAAACATGCTAATGAAACACACACATCAGCTGTTCTGCATTAAACATATTAAACACACCAGACCTTCAGATTTAATTAATGAGCTTCAGAAAATACATAGAAACAGGAAATATGATGCAGACTGGAACGAGCAGAGATGAATCATTTTAAACTAAATGTTATTATGAACCCTTCAGTCTCTCAGATATTAAACATTTCTTTATCACTAAACTGTTTCCTTTATTACGCAAACTCAATCTGTCTGGATTTTGATCAGTTTTTACTTTATAAACAGTGAAGAACGGATCTGATCTCAGGTGATAAAAAGACGTGTCTGTCTGTTAAAGACAAACGGATGTTGGAGGAGATAAAAGACATATTTGTGACTGTAACATGAAGACATTAAGACATTAAACACATGCAGGAGTCTGATCAATAAAAACAGAAGTTTGAAGAATCAGATTTATATTTGATGTGTTTCTATTTATAAATCTCATCACTGCAGGAACCTGATTTAATAACAAGAAGCTGAATCTTCACTCTATTTAAAGTAAACATATATTTACTTGCACACACACACTTCATTAGGAACACCTTTGCAATCTAATAATCCAACACAGCAGCTCTGCCATAAATTCGACTTTTATGAAGTTTATACATTTTCAGTGTTTTTGTTGACGTTGTCAGAAAGGTGATAATTTGTAGGTTGTGGTGGCTGCTGCTGAACAAGAGTGTATTATATTCAATGGTGTTTCTAATATTTTAATATATAGTGCACTTATATATATATATATATATATATATATATATATATATA